>NC_141541.1:118770625-118947500 GCF_021556685.1 Rattus norvegicus
TTTCTACTGTGCATGCCTCTTCCCAAAATGCATCTGATTTTAATCAAGTGCTTGCCCACTTAGACACAGTATCAAGGGCAGAGGGAGACGTACTTGGGAAGAGGTGCGCTCAGTGGGAAGTGTCTCCATCAGACTGGTGTAAGGGGCATGTTCTTGGTTGCTAATTGATATAGGATGGTCCAGCCCACTGTGGACCATTCCATCCCTGGACAGGTAGTCAGGAGCTATCTAAGCAACATTAGGATGTATGAGGAATACTTTTGAACAGAAACTGTCGGAGTTTGATAGAGATGAGAAATATACCCCATTATTCAGAGAGGGGTGTGTGTGTGGCCTGATGATGGTGAGGTCTGAGGTTGTTGGGTGAATTGTTCAGTGAGAGGCGTGTGTGCACAGCATGTGCAGGCAAAGGAGCAAGGCTGCCATGTGTGTTATTAAAAGGTAGGCATGCAAACCCAAGGGGAGTCCTGGGTTACTAAACCATTCCCTACGCTTCTCTACTTCACCCCACACGAGGCATGCCGCTATGCTGAAATAACTCATAAGATGTTTCACAGTGTCATTTTTAGAGAGGTGAGAGGGCTCTGGGGCCGCTGCACAGCCTTTAGAGGTGTCCTTGTTACCTGGAGCTGTTGTTAGCTTCAGAATGTGTGTCCTGACAACCCCTAGCAAGCCACATCCAGGCTCGCAGTAGAGACAAGCTAGGACGATGGTGATGGCAGAACCACATCCTAACCCAGATTGCTCCTTAACATGCTCAACTCAAACCCTCGTATGAGAACCCACAAAGACAAAGGACATTGGTTCTCTTTGTTCTTTCCAACCAATGTGGTCACATTAAACACCCCTCCCCCCATTACTTGTTTGTTTAATTGACTTGTTGAGGACAGATGACCAAGCCTGGTTTGTCAGGGGTCTGTCAGGGCTCAGGCTCTGATCCACATAAATCGAGTAACACAGTGACAACCCCCACCTGAGTCTATACTGGGTCCTGGCATGAGGTTCGGGTTTAAATAGAGGGTAAGGGCTCTGTCTAACCGAGAGGTCCTAGCCAAGGTGTGGTCCCACACGGATCGCTGTCTCCAGGCCAGTCTGTCCTGCAAGGTGGTCTAACAAGTGTTTGGAATTGTGTGAAATCTCTTCCCAGAGGACAAGATGCCCGTCCGGCTCCCAGTTCTCTATCACGAGAACTCCCTGAGGAGATGCCAATTCCCGTCATTGTTTCAATAGTCTGATAGCCAAAGGGATAGAGGCACAGGTCTTCATTCCTGCTGGGATGGTCACACCCTTTCCTAGAGAGCTGGAACGATGGACACAGGAAGATCTGTCTTCCTATGGCTGTCATGGTAAGGGTGAAGGCTGACAGCTAGCCCAGGTCTCTGCCTTAACGACCTCAGGATTCCACAGTGACGAGCCTTCCTCACAGACAGAGCCAACCAGAAGTTTCTTCTACTGGCAAAAGAGAAGCGCTATGTTTTTAACTATACTAGTCATTTTCTGTTTGTTAGGGTTTTTTTTTATTATAGCATTTGTGGAAATAGGAAAGCTAGTGCTATTTTTAATTTTATTACATTTTTATGACTCTGTGTACTGAAGCACAAATATAGAAGTCAGGGGACAACTTGGAGTTGGCTTTCTCCTTCCACTCTGGATCTAGGGACTCAAGGAGGGTCACCAGCTTGGTGGTTGTCACCTTTATCATCTGAGCCATCTTACTGGGCCTCAAGTATTGTTTGTGTTTTTGGGGAACAGTCCTCTTGGTCCAACGCAGAAGAAAGGCCTTGTAGACTTGAGTTCTGAGTACACCACACCCATTCTTGAATCTCAGCACCCGTCTTCCTTACGGCTCCCATTAGAGTTTCTGGGTCCTCCCACTTCCTGAATTTTCATCCCGGAAGTTTGACAAGACCCTCCTTTGAGTTCATCCTCATCAGTAAATATGAGAGAATTATGTGATTTCCTCTGAGCTTCTGTCTGACATAGAACAGAAGTGAATGGAGGATATAGAACTACTTCCTAATCTGTGATGAGATTATATTCCTGATCTCCCCAAAGCTCTTGCATATATATAAGATACTTTCTCCCTGAGTCTTTGTCTCTCTGTCTCTGTCTCTGTCTCTGTCTCTGTCTCTTGCAACTGTGCTCCTTGTAGAGTTCTGTCCCCGCTCTCCTCCTTAGTCAGGGGGGTCCTCCCTTGTGCTGCTTGGAAACTCTATTTGAGTATGTGATGGAAACTTGAGCAGCAGAGGACCCTAGGCTGTCCCAGAGACAGGCTGCACTAACACATTGGAGTGCCTCGGAGGCTTTTAAAATCAGCCACATTGGAGTACAGTTGACGCAGGATAGAATGCAATGCTAGTGAAAACAATAATGCCCCAATAATGAACACATCCACCAGACTCCTCATTGCCCTCGTGCCTTTTGCAGTGAATCCCACATGCCTCCTAGCTAAGCATCCTTAGTAACCATGGCTTCAGCCACTAAGGATTAGATCGTGCTTTCTAAAAATTTGTCCAAATAAAAATAACAATTAACACGTTGGGAATTAAAATATATAACTGAGCAGAAGTCATCTTTTGCTCAGTCTTTGAAGACTTCATGCATGAAGCTGTGTGATTCCACAGTCTGCAGCTCTTTCTCCGTCCATCTGTTGAGGGACCTGGGGATCGAGGACAGCTTGTATGTATAGATACAGCTCATGTGAAAGTCTGTGGGAAAGTGTATACAGCCATGTTTCCAATTTCAGTGTTCTTGGGTAAGCATTTATAAGGGGGTGACTGGTGACTATATATTTAACTTTTTAAGAAACTTCTATCTCAGGGTGATGGTTGTGCATGCCTTTGATCCCAGCACTCAGGAGGCAAAGACAGGCGGAGCTCTGAGTTCAAAGCCAGCCTCCCTGATCTAGAGAGTGAGTTCCAGGACAGCCGGGGCTACACAGAGAAATCCTGTCTCGAAAAACAAAGGAAAATAAATCTCTTTCCAAACTGGTTGTGTCATTTTTATATTCCCACCAGCAGTGTACAGGAATTCCAATTTTACTTTCTTGGAGACATTTAAAATGCCACCATCCTTTCATTGTATATGTGTGTCTATGTGTGTGTGTGTGTGTGTGTTCTTGTGTGTGTGCATGAATGTGTGTGCATGTGTGTGCTTGTGTGTGCACGAATGTGCATACATGTGTGTTTGCATGTGTGTGCGTGCGTGTGTGCTTGTGTGTGTACATGAGTGGTGCATGTATGTGCATGAGTGTGCCTGTGTGTGTGCGTTTGCACACAAGCACAAGCACATGTGTGGAAGACAGAGGACAACTTTCAGAGCCAGTTCTCTCCTCTTGCCTTCACGTGGGTTCCAGGGACTGAGCTGAGCTTACCAGGTTTACACAGCAAGGGCCTCTCTACACACTGAGCCACCTTGCTGCCTGGCCTTTATTTCTTTTCCTTCTGCTATGATGGTGACTGACATTAACCTATGCCATGGAGAATCCTTCGTCCTGGGAAGGATCCCTGGAAGGATGCCCTAGTTATACTCTTTGCTTGCCCATCTTGCCTCCAACTCACTTTGAGGCCTGTAGCCCCATTACAGCTCCAAAAGAAGATCTGTGGCCACAAGCCCTCAGCTCCGACAGAGTGTGGAGTCCAGCTCTGAACACTAACACAGAAAGAGGAGACACGCATAGATCTCCATACTCTGAGACCTGTAACCCTGGGCAAAGAGCTGGCCTCCGGCTGACTGGCGGTTGGGAGCCTCCGAGTGTACCTCTGCTTCAAAAGGAAGTGGGACCTTATTTGTAGTCACAGGCTCTTGCTTGAGGCCTGAGGGATGTGTTACGTTTCAAAGGTCACAGTGCTCCTTCACTCCAACATTTCTAAACGTACTTTCACCATCTGCTCTTGTTAAATATCCTAAGACACCAGAGCCTTCACGGTACAGACGCTAAAACCTTGGAGGACTCGAGGGCTGGGAGAACCAGAAAGCTTGAGTATAGTTGTGCAGTCAAGAGAGCCGAGTGGGTTCCACAGGACCAATCACATCACCTTTGGTTTGCACAGCTACGGGACAGCCCATTCTTCTCATGACCTGCAGAGCATGTGCCTGGGAAATTGTTTCCATTCTAATGTGTGCTTCTAACTTAGAATGCGGTCAAATTGGGTTTAGGGACTCTCTTGTCCTTTAGAGACAGGGTCTAATGAATCCAGGCTGGCCTAGAACTCCCTATGTAGTCAAGGGTGACCTTGAAGTTCTGATCTTTCTGTTTCCACCTCTTGAATTGCGCCGAAATTAAGATGTGCATCACTAAGTAGTAAGCACACTTTAACCTCAGCACTCCGGAGACAGAGGCAGACACATCTCTGAGTTCAAGGCCAGCGTGGACTACAAAGAGAGTTCCAGAACAGCCAGGGCTATGCAAAGAAACCCTGCCTAGAAACAAAACAAAACAAAACAAAACAAAATGGACATGGTCTGGCTGTGTTGCCCAGGTTATGCTTGCATTTGTGAGAGTCCTTCTGCCTCAGCCTTCTGGAGTGCTGGGATTAGAGGCTTGTATCACTGTGGTTCACAGTTACTGGGAGGTTGGCACTCAGGGCCTCTGGGGCCAGCGACCTCTGGGTTTGCACATCCGTTTTACCACTTTATAGTTCTGTGACTTTGGACAATTACCGAGCTTCAGAAGGGGACCCACCCACAACGACACTGTGGACAAGCGCTAAAGAGGAAGAGTGGAATTCACCTTTATAAATAGCTCAGCCCTGCGCCAGAGAGTAGTAAATATTCATTAACAAGCCCCCTTTCCTCTTATATTCTATTTTTATACAAACATATAAAAATTACATAAAACGATGTGAGGAGGAGACAAGGATCCGTGTTTATATATCCTGCCTTTGAGGCAAAGTACCGTACAGTTCAATGGGCCTGCTGTGACCTTCCCTTGGCGTCTCTTGCTGAGAGTCCCTACCACTTTGAAATGGGAGATCATTACACCGTGGGAACAGGCTGCAGAGATAGCTCCTAAAGGCCTTGTCGAGAAGCAAATAGAGGAGCGGGTTGACACAGCAGTGGGTGGTCGCAATGAGCTGTGTGACCTGGGTGCTTGCGTCCAGGTAGTAGCTGCTCTTGTCATCCTGCAGGGACAAGTGTTCCTGGAGAGCAGACAGGAAAAGCACAACATTGTAGGGGGCCCACATCAAAAGGAACACACCCGTTATGACAAGAGCAGCCTTGCGGAGGTCGCACTGCCTCTCCCTGAAGTTCTGCGCTGTCCTCATTTGCCTGCAGCAGAATATAAAAACCAGCAGAGGAAAAACAAGTACCAAGATGTTCATCTTTGAAGTCAGAACATACTTCCAGATCGGTGCTTCAATTGTCAAGAAGTGAGGTTTGCCAAAGCCGCACTTGTGTTTCTGTCTTTCCATCCGAGGCTCGTAAAACACAGCTTCGGGCAAAGAGAGTGCGGCAGCCACAGCCCATGCCAGGACACACGTAACAATACCACCAGACACCGTTGTGAAGATGGAGGACAGTCGCCCTTGGGAAAACACCCTGTATCCTTGTACAAGGAGGAGGATGTTGCAAAGCGTCTCGCTGTACAAGCCCATGGAGTGGAGTCCAACAAGAACTTTACAAGTCTCATTGCCCGGGCTTTCCCCATGTGCGGCAGTATGTGCCCAGAATGGCAGGGGAAGCAGGAAACACAAATTTGAAAGTGCGAGGTTTAGAAAGTAGATGTTCCCCGGATTCCTGAGTCCTCTGTATTTCGCCAAGATAAATACTGCCAACGTGTTGTCCAGGAGACCCACGGCAAACACAGTGCAGCAGAAGTGCAGCGCCTGCTGGGCGGAGAGGAACTCGGGGGTGGGAACTTGGTCTGTCCCACTGTTGTCCAGGTCATCCTCTATGAGGACATCATACTCATCCTCTGGGGCCACTGTGTAATTATCCATCGGAGGCTGCCCTGTGGGGAAACCAGAGGTTATGTTTCCCGTCCATCCTACAGCAAAACACTGAAAGTAAATATGCCCCCACACCCCGAGAGTGGCGGCTATACTCAGGCTATTAGTTGAGCACCCAGGGACCGAGTTGCTAGTGTGGCAGAAGCTGCCTGGCACAGGAGGAGTCAGGGACGTTAAAATCACTTAAGTTCTTTGGTTGAAATGAAACGCTAAATGGGAGACAGGATCTGAGAAATCAAAGAGTTAAAAACAACCAGACACTGGTTTAATCTAGAGAAGTTGGTGCCCGCCCACTTCCCAAGTATTCAAAAAAAACGGTTCCTTACCTTGCTCACTGCCTAAAACAGCGTGGTCGAGGCAGGCGGCTTGATATTTTTCTCTCGGGGGATATAAACAGATGTTTGCAAAAGTGAAACTGCGCTGGTCAAGCACTCGGACAAGCTGGCGAGATAAAGATAACCATTTGACTGGGTTCCCGAGGGTGGGGAAGGGTGCAGCCCAATGATCTATCATCCAGGGGGCTGTGGGAACACTGGGGTCAGAAAAACACCACTTCCTTCTGAACAGCCTGGTCTTGACCCGGAGGAGCCAGAGAAGACACTGTTTATCCCTCTGAGGCTCCCACGTCCAGGCACAGCTTTCAAGGGCCAGCTGGAATCAAGTTCTGAAAGTCTCTCTCAGGAGCCTCTGTCAGCCGCAGAGAAACTGAGAAGTTGTTTTCGGCTCTCCCTCTCCCGGTATCCCATGTTTGATTTCTCTGTACCTCTTAGCCGGGTGACCTCCAGGCTTTCTCGGATAAGGACACTAACTCACGCCTGCTTCCAGTGATAATACGAGCGTGATGTCAGAAGCTGAGGCGTACAGCCCCACCCCCTGGCTTCTGACATAAGTTCCCTGAGTAGATAGCAGCTTCCCGAGCACAAAAGTGTTCATACTCACCAGAGACCGGGGAAGCAAGTGGTATCAGTAGGGATGGAGGTTGGGGACTGAATGGGACAGAAAAAGGAGTGTTGCTGAACATAATCAAGACTGCTGTGGGCATTCCCTACATCAGAAAGGAAAGAATGTCGCAAGCAGCTGGAAGGAAGCAGTTGATGCTGGGACACTTGATGTAGCTGACCCCGCTCAGGGGAAGCCCCAGGGGGAAAATCCTAAGTGAGGATATGTGGGACAAGGTCAGGTGGAAGGTTGGTGGGGAGGGGTCAGGAGGAGAAGGGTGCCGTTTAAAGAGGGGTATCCCAAGAAGAAAAGGAACTTCAAAGGACTGGGGGGGAAGGCGTGTATGAAATGCCCTTAGGTCAGCGACTCTGTGAAGCTACGAATGACCTAATCTGGGGAGTAGTCGATGTCTGATTTAGGCACGTCCTTTGCAGTATCAGCAACACACGTTATAGGTATATAAAAACAGAAATGGATAATGAGGAGACCAGTAAGAAAGCACAGAAAGGGGGGTTGGGGATTTAGCTCAGTGGTAGAGCGCTTGCCTAGGAAGCGCAAGGCCCTGGGTTCGGTCCCCAGCTCCAAAAAAATTAAAATATATATTAAAAAAAAAAAAAAGCACAGAAAGAAAGGAGCCCAGATGAGCAACTGAGCATTAAGTTCCAAACATCTTGGAAGCTAAGACAGAAAACGCACGTTGGCGCAGGGAGAACCCAGAACGGAGGAGCGTCCCAATAAGGTCTCTCCTCCCCTAGTGGGGAGCATCTGTGATTCAGTGGGAACCTCCAGGCCCTTGGATGCTCTGTCTACCTGTGGACAGGGCTATCGTCCAGGGTCCTCTGAGATGTCGCCTTCCTGAGATCTACCTTCTGCAGCTAGATATCCCGGAGCCACACCATGACACCTGGCCTATGTATGAGTAAGCTAAGTAGCTCATAGTTCAGTCCTAGACAGGGGGCAGATTCACGAGCATTCGCGCAGCTCATTAGATGGTAAGGAGTGGAGGCGATAGTAGGCCGCCTATGTGCCCTGTATGCTTTGTGTCACACAGTGATGGCAAATTAAAATCTCTCCAGGGAAAGGACTGGTGTGTAAATTCAAGATCACTCCAGCTTCTCTATCGGTGTGGCCTTCACTCGCAGGATTGCCCTATTTTGGTTTGATTCCCAACCTTCTGCCTGTCCACATTCAGGCCATAGGATGTCTTTTTTCAAATAGGCATACAAGATAACGTGTTTCTTTATGGCATAGTCGTGCATGTGTGTCACTATTCTTTTCTTATTCATCCCCAGTAACACTGCTCTGCCTATTTCCCTGTCCCTTCCTGTCGGTCCTCTTTCTACTCCGAGACTCTTTCTCCTTCTGCCTTCATGGCCCATGTTTTCCATCATAACTTTTTTCTCTTGTTCTTTGCCTAAGATCTCTTCCTCCCCTCTTGGCCCCCTTTCTCATCTCATCAGCCTCTCAGTCTCTTTCTCTCTCTTTCTCTGACACACACATGCACATACATATACACACATGCGCACATATGCATGCATACACATGTGCTCATACATGTGCACACATATGCACATATACACATGCGCATACACAGGCACACACACATGTGTGTGCACACGTGCACACATGCACACACATGCATACAGACAAGTATACACACATGCGTACACACTTAGGTCTAGATTCCACATATAAAATATGCAAATGGGTCCTTCTGGGTTTGGCTTGGTTCACTTTACATCATGATTTTCAGTTTCAGTTTCCTGCAAATGTAATAGTTTTAATTTTCCTTTATGGCCGACAGTGCCTCTGAAGTCTGACATCATAGAGTCACTTGATCATCTACACAGGAATGGGTTACATGGTAGTTCTATTTTTAGTTTTGTTGTTGCTTGTCCATTTTTGAGGAACTTCTACTCTGGTGTTCATTTTTATTTTAACTTTTTGCCACTACTGGGGATTGAGCCTAGAACCACATGCACATTGGTCAAGTGACCTGTCCCTGAGTGACCTCCCGATTGTCACACTGACTCTGTCATGGCTATAACAGCATACATTCCCACTAGGAGTATAAGGTTCCTCTTTTCTCACATCGTCACCGGCGTTCGTTGTTTTCTTTAAGGCTATGGGAAAGAAGAAAGTACACCTCTGACCCAAAGGCCTGTGGGAAGCTTTGTCATCTGTAAGACACAGAGCAGGGGCATCCTCTTATCAACTTTCCATCAGTGTGACACAGTATTTGAGGCAATAAACTTTAAAAAGGAGGACAAGCTTAGTTTGACTTCCAAAAGTTTCAGTCCATGGTCACTCACCCCTTTGCCTCTGGGATTGTGACAGGGCAGAGCATTGTGGTGGGAGCTCATGGCTGAGAAAGCTATTCCTCTAATGTTAGCTGGAAGGAGGGGAGGAGGGACTCGGATCCTAATATTTCCTTCAAGCACAATTCCCAGCCACCCCATTTCCTTCTGCCACCCCACTTCTACCTTTTAAAGGCCCTACTACCTCTTAAAGTACCCAGACTGAGGACTTTTTTTGCACACGAGTCTTGAGGTGGCCTTTTCTGAAACCACAGCATTCGTCCTTGTGACAGCAAAGCACCTTCTCTAGCTGGTTTGAGGCTCACAAGCCTTAGTGTTGAAGGTCCGAGTTCCTCCTAAACACCGTAACTCAGCCCTGCTATCGGTCTAAGATGCTATCACATGTACTGACTCTCATGTGATCACCCATTCACTCAACAAACATTTCTATGGTGCCTAGCATGTGCTCATCCCCACTCTAGATGCAGGACAGAAAACCAGTGAACAAAGGAGGCAAAAATCCTGATCTTCGGAGAGCTCCTAGTCAACAGATAAAAACAAAAATAGGTCCATTGTATTGGAAGTTGGTAGCCAAGGGGGTCTTCAGGGAAAAGTAATGAGAGGAAGACTAGAAGTGTTAGGAGATTTGCAGTGAGACACAGCCTGGGTGAGGATGGGCAGGGAAGCTGCAAAGGACTAGGACCCATAAACAACACTCATTGTATTATGTTTCCTGTTACAACGTTCTTACTTCAGAGGAAGCAGTGCTCTCACCAAAGATGCAGAGACACTCCTTACAGGCCACTTTCTATTCAAATATGTATTATATGTTTGTACACATAACATACATTACATATTTATACATAACACATATATTTATATGCTCATATACACCTATATTATTATCAATGTATTATTATTTTTATTTTATTAATTATTTATCAATATGAGATTTATGTATAAACACTTTGATTATATGTTATTAATAATATTAACTATGTAATTAATTACATAAATCAATAATTAATAACTAACCATAAAAATTAACTATTTGATTTAATTAATAAAATATTGGTTATTTTATTAATGATTCATTATTAATTATTTACAGAATTGACAATATATTACTCATATGTGCACGATTATATGCTATATTAATTTTATATATAATTACATATAGTTAATATAATATATGACATATGTATAAAGTTCTCTCACTGTGTAACCCTGTCTGACCTGGAACTTGCTTGCTAGATAAACCAGGCTGGCCCTGAACTCACACAGTCCTGCCTGCCTCCGCCAGTGCTGGGATTGAAGACATGTGCCACCATTCCTGGCTTAACTTGGTTTAAAAAGCAAAGGATATAGTGCACAGCCATCCGTAGAGAAGGACCCTGGACATCTTCCAATCCCCCTTTTTGGATGCTCCATGTCAGCCTCTGAGCGTAATCTTTTATATACAATGTCTCTTGTTCAAGTTGCTGCCCTGCTTTCTGACTGACACATTGTATTCAGCTTGAGACAGGGTGGAGGATGCTAGGGAGAGGAGTGCTGGAGGTGTCAGCGGCCTGCCTTGATAATGAGAGATGGGTACTTGTTTCTTAAGAATATCATAATTTAATGTACTCCTTTCAAATATCTATTTTCTCATATTTGTCTATCATCTATCTATCTATCTATCTATCTATCTATCTATCTATCTATCACCCATCTATGTAACTATCACTTACCTCCCTAGTTATCTATCCATTACTGAGCAGGAGACTGGAAGAGTAAATAGTCATGATTTGTAATTTCAGGGTCATTTCTTTGTGCCCTGGAGATGGGACAAGATAAGGAAAAATATTGAAAGTTGAGGTGGGCTGTGGCATTTTCTTGTCTATTGCCACGTGGGGCTGACTTTCCGTGAAAAAGAACACTGAAATCAAGAGTCAGCCTCTGGATCAGATTCCTTTGATCTTATCTGATCAGAGCCTTGAGGGGCAGAAGCAGGCACAGAAAGCTTGTTGCGCAAGGCCTTCCAGCAGACCTCTCTGTAGGGGATAGAACAAGGCAGCACCAGGAAGAAGCAGTGGCTGCAACGTGCTAACACTTGAATCCTCAGTTGGTCCTACATGAGGTGTGGACTGGGGTGGCTCCAGAAAGCTGTCCTGGATTTTGGTGACCAGTCCAGGTTCCTGAAATTCCATTGTCTCCTGGGAGATGTCAGCCTGGAGGACAGATTAAGGGCAGCAGGCACAATGGTCCTGAAGAGGGCACCTGGGAAGGCACCACAGCATCCTCTGTGACCCTGAGGATCTCTAGACTTTCTAAAAATTGTGTTTACCCAAAGTGACAAGAAATGGAAACGAAAATTTCCAAACCCAGTGTGTTGTAAGTCCAGGGAACCCAACCCAGGGTGAGAGCCCATTAAAAGAGGAAGTCACATGTCCTGTGAGGCCCTGATCATTTGGCTGGCTGCTGTCATCCGTGTGTAGAGAAAGGTCAGAGAGAAACTGAGATGCCCCTCCCAGTGCCACTCCTCCATCTCCCCTTTTTTGTCCCTCAGAAGTTAGTCACTCTCTGGTTTTCACAGGGTTGGGTTGGGTGGGCCAGGCCCAGACCCAATATTAACCAGATCTGGCATGAATAAGATGTTAACAAAAGCAATATAGGGGTCGGGGAAATGGCTTAGTCAGTTCCCAGATCCCATGTGAAAAAGATACAGGCATGCTGGTAGCACAAGCTGATAGAACCCAGGTTCTCCCTGTCCAGCCAGCTGAAACAGAAGTTCCGGGTCAGTGAGGGATCCTGTCTGGAAAAGTAGAGTGGAAAGTGTCCTGAGGAACTACATCCAAGATTGACCTCTAGCTTCCTCTGACATGCCTGTAAAAACTGCCCACAGGGGACATGCACACACAAAAGCATTAGTATTCAAAAAAGTTTCTTTAGGAGCTGGGAATATAGTTTAGTGACAAAGTACTTGTCTAGAATGCATAGATTCTATTCCCAGCAACACACACACACACACACACACACACACACACACACACACACACAGAGAGAGAGAGAGAGAGAGAGAGAGAGAGAGAGAGAGAGAGAGAGAGATCTTTCAATATAATGTGACCCATTTAATTATGTAAGGCAAGGGACAAGGGCTCCTCTGATTGGCTGTGTTGGATCCTTTTCAGGCCCTTGTGAGCCAAGCTGGGCACTGTGAAGACCTTGCATTCCTCTTTTCTGCCTCCTCCAGGGTCAGGCCCTGAAGCTCCTCAGAGGCTATTACTGCCTCTCCTGTCCCAGGACTAACAACCTCCAAGAACTCGATTTCTCGATTTGAGCCAGCTCCTATCTGCCCAGAATCTACAACCTGTGTTCTCCATCTTGTCTCAAATGACTCAGACACAACCTCTGGGAAGACTGCTGGGAAAGGGCTCTCATCCCCGTGAGCCAAGACCTCTAAGCCACAAGGCTAGTCCTGGGCTTTTCGAGGAGCGCTGGACCTGGGGACTGAAAGAGTGCTTTTGGGGAGGAAGGGAAATCTGCACACCAGGATCAAGGAAGGACAAACCAGGCAGGGGCCGGAGCTCAGCCTTTCGGACTTCATCCTGTTTCATCTACTTTTATTCCTATTTCACGTCTCTGCAGCTCTTGACGCTGCTGGCGCTTCTGACTCCTCCTAGAATCTCCCCTCCATGAAGTACGCGTGCATGTGTGCGTGCGTGTGTGCGTGCGTGTGTGCGTGCGTGTTGTCGTCAAGTATTCATATGGAGGCCAGAGGACAACCTTGGGTGACAATTTTTGCAAGCCATCATCATTTTCTTTTTCTTTTTTTTTTCTCTGAGCTGGGGACCGAACCCAGGGGCCTTGTGCTTGCTAGGCAAGCCACTGAGCTAAATCCCCAACCCCCACCATTTTCTTTTGGAGACACCGTTTCTCATTGGCCTAGAGCTTGCCAAGTGGGCTAGGCTGGCGGCCAGTAAGCCCCAGGGATCGCCTATCTCTCCCTTCCCAGGACCGATTGCCAAAACCACGACTGGGTTCTGGGGATCAAACTCAGGTTCTTCTGTGTGCAAGGCGAGCCCTTTACCCACTATGCTCTATCTCCAGACACTTTTTCCTTGTTCTTTTGCTACCTACCTACAGGCTCCAGGTTCTGTCTGCGTCGTTTTTTCCACTGCCGCGGTGCCCGCTTACCACGTGTAGACCGAAACTCAGTTACTCTGTCGAATTAATTGCCTGTAGCACCGGCTTCCCTGGTATCGCCTGGGTGTCTCTCAGGACTCCTAACTCAGTCAGTGTTGAGAGTTGAAGCCCTCTTCCTGTACCTTAAAATCGGTGCTCTTCATTTCATGAGGTTGGGAGCCCCGCCTTGGCCTCCCAGCTTTCCTTAAGTCCACGCCCTGATCGTTATTCGTCCTCCACCCTCGTCACATTTAGAGCCATTAACTTCTCCTTCAGGGTCCCTGGCTCAAGACTTCCACTATGCTCTGGAAGCTGCACTGCCCACACCTCCATCCTGACCTCCGTCTCTACCCTGCCTGTCACAACACAGACTCCAGATTCAGTGCTAAACGGTGTTAGGACCTCTTCCCACCCAAGGTCCTCCAAGTCACCTCTCTTCTGCATCCCAGCCTCCAATCCCAGCTTCCTTCTCTCTTTCCTCTCAAGAGGCTGCTAAGGGCCAGTGACAAGGCCCAGTGGGTACAGGTGTCTGCCATTAAGGTGTTTGATCCCAGGACTCAGGTGGCGGGAGGAGAGAACGGACTCCTGAAAGTTGTCCTCGGACTCCACACTTGTGCCATGGCAAGGGCACAACCATCCCCCCAAATCAATACTTTGAAGGGCAAAAAACAAAAAGAGATCACTTACTATTTCCTTCTTCACACACCTCTGTTTTCCTGTGGGGATGGAAGTTTCTAGAAAGGGGCTATACCTTCAAGGAAACATTCCGTAAGACGGATTTAACTGGTTGGAACTTCAGTAATTGTGGAGAATTAAGAACGCTGCAGGCCCAGAGCCTGATGGAAATTGACCTTGGACTAACCAACTCCCTAAATAGACATTCTTTATCTATCTCAGGGTAGAACCTGACATTCTGTGAGCAACAGGAAAAAGCCTTTGGAATGTATTAACAAAACCACTGTTTTCGCCAACCAAAAGGCTAGGAGTCATCAGATAGCGCCTGAGGCCTACAGCTAAGATTTTGTTGCTCTTTCTGTGATCCACCAATATGCCTAAAAGCGCTTGATCTATGATTTTTTTGTTCTGTTACTATAAAAACTTCATGAGGACTGGAAAGATGGTGGGATGGTTTGTATATGCTTGGCTCAGGGAGTGGCACTATTAGGGAGTGGGGCCCTGTTGGAGTAGGTGTGGCCATGTTGGAGTGGGTGTGTCACTGTGGGCATGGGCTTTAAGACCCTCATCCTAGTTGTCTGGATGTCAGTCTTCCACTAGCAGCCTTCAGATGAAGATGTGGAACTCTCAGCTCCTCCTGCACCCTGCCTGCCTGGGTGCTGCCATGCTCCTGCCTTGATGATAATGGACTGAGCCTCTGAACCTGTAAGCCAGCCCCAATTAAATGTCGTCCTTATAAGACTTGCCTTGGTCATGCATTGGTGTCTGTTCACAGCAGTAAAACCCTAACTAAGACAGGTGGCTCAGTGGTTAAGAGCACTGGCTGCTCTTCCAGAGGACCCAGGTTCAAGTCCCAGCTTCTGCATAGTAGCTCATAACTGTCTATAACTCCGGTTCCACAGTATCCAACACTCCCACACAGACATTTATGACACACATAATATACAGCAGTATACATTTTAAAAAGCCAAAAACTGAACCAAAACAACAACAACAACAAAACCCAAAACCTTCATGAGACTCTCCCGTGTGGAATGTGGAATTAGGGACGTATTAGTTACTGTTCTGCTGCTATGATAAGACACGGTGTCCATGGCAGCTCCGAGAAGGAAGAGTTTATTTTGGCTCATGGTTCCAGGCAGATGAGTCTGTTATTGGCAGGGAGCCGTAGCAGGTGTGGCATCGGGAGCAGGAAGGTTGAGATCACGTCTTCAACCACAAACACGAAACAGAAGGAGCAAGTGGAAGTAAGTCAAGGCTGTCTTCTCCCAAAGCCAGCTCCCGGTGACTTTCTCACAGCACGGCTGCATCTCCTAAACCGCCCCGAACAGCATCTCTAATGGGACAGAGTGTTCAAGTGCCTGAACCTATGGGGGACATTCCTATTCCAACCACTAGATGGGCTAACCTGTGCCACTCCTGGCCTGCTTCTCCCTTCAGGGTAGCTAAGCACATGGCACAGCAGGCTAGACTGGGGGAAGAACGCTTAGCCAGGGTGGGTGGATTAGGCAGGATCTCAGTCTTCATGAATACGGGAGAAACAGCTTTCTCCAGAGAGTTTTCAGTGAAACAGCTCTCTTTATTGGGGGGTGGGAGGGGGTGGAGGTGGGAGGATGGGGGGTGGGGAGATGACAAGGGATCTATAAACCTTGGGGAGTGGGTAGGGGTTTTCGGGGTGAGTGTATATCATTGGCTGGTGCCCTGGTGCTGGGGAATGCTTCATTTGCATGAAGAGGAATTCCAGGTGCTTGCTGGTCATGTCCTTATAAAGAGAGGGGAGGCTTAACCTGTAACCTGGCCACCAGGCTACCTGACTGCCTCAAGGGGGACAGAGGTGGGAGTCATAAGGTTATGCGTATGCTGGGACATGCAGGTCCAGAGCAGGGAGGAAGCAGTTCCACTCCTGCCTGTCTCAGGATGAGGTTCTAGGGATTTGGACGTGTCTCAACCTCACTCTTGCTCCAGGACGGCTCCTCCCAGTCACACGACCTTCTGGTCCTACAAACCCGAGCCTGAGCCTGTGTTCCCAGGCCACGGTCACTCACACTTGACACTAGAATAAACTAGCTTTTATCCACTTTGAGCTGAGAGTCGAATTTTTTATATCAACACTATGAACCATTCCCAATGAAATCCTCTGTAATTTCTGTGGCCTGGGAGAGACCACACACCTCAGACAATAATCTGAAATGGACTAGTACCGCAGTGATGTAAGGACATGTCAGCCCTTAGAGGACAGAGGATGCTTGGCTTTCAGGTCCACTGATGCCACTGACAAGGCCTGAGGGAGGGAAATTCTGACCCCTGGTGGGGTTCGTGTTGGCATGAAGGAGGCAGTGGACATATATCGTAGGATTGACACACATAGTTGAAAATAGTGGGCTGGAGAGATGGCTCAGAGGTGAAGAGCACTGTCTGCTCTTCCAGAGGTCCTGAGTTCAATTCCCAGCAACCACATGGTGGCTCACAACCATCTCTGTGAGATCTGGTGCCCTCTTCTGGCATGCAGGCATATATGCAGGCAGAACACGTATACATTAAATCTTAAAAAAAGAAAGAAAGAAAGAAAGAAAGAAAGAAGGAAAGAAAGAAAGAAAGAAGGGTTGGGGATTTAGCTCAGTGGTAGAGTGCTTGCCTAGCAAGTGCAAGGCCCTGGGTTCGGTCCCCAGCTCCGAAAAAAAGAAAAGAAAAAAAAAAAGAAAGAAAGAAAAAGAAAATAGTGTTTGGGGAGTTCAAGTACCCTGGGGTCATATAAAGAAACTGAAATATCCCTCGAGTCTGGAGTCAGCTGCAAAAACCTGAACCAGTTCACCTTCATGAGACTATAGTGAGTTGAAGTCACTATAGCAGGGTTCCCAGTCATGGCTGTACAGACACCCTGGGTTGAATACTATGTATAGTATTAAAGAGAGAGATTAAGATTAAGAGAGAGAGGTGCCTGGCGGATTAGCCAATCACGCATTGGAGAGCATTTCAAGAGGGTTAACAAAGAGGGCGACACCCCCACTGTGGGCAGCACCATGTCCTTGATAGAATTAAAGGGTAAAAACCAGAAAACCAACCAAATCAGGGATGCTTTTTCTCTGGCTGCCCTGGTGTAAGCCACCCTATTCACATCCCCACCCTGGCTTCTGAAACCATGAACTGAAGTTGTTTTGCTGAGGTGTTTTCTTTTTCTTTTATTTTTTTTTTTGTTCTTTTTTTCGGAGCTGGGGACCAAACCCAGGGCCTTGCGCTTCCTAGGTAAGCGCTCTACCACTGAGCTAAATCCCCAGCCCCTGAGGTGTTTTCTTAACGTGACCCGAAGTCCCAGAGATTGCCTTGTATACTGCAGCGTGTTGAACTCTACCCCTGGCCTTCACCTACAAAGTTGCCACCCCTCAGCTGTGATAACCAAAATATCACCAGATACAACCAGATGTCTTGCTGGGCTAATATCATCCCCTCGTGGAGAATGGCTGTGTTGGAAACCGTGGGTTCAGTTGAACATGCTTGTGAGGATAAAGGGGCTCCTCCCTTTCTGAAGCAAAGAACCGGGAGAGGGTTTTACGGGCCAGAGTTTGGTTTGTGTTGATAATACCCTGAGATTTCAGAAGCATCGTTCTTGGGCTCAGGGTCTCTCTGAGACAGATCTGTTCCCCGGAGGCTGGCGTGTCGCTGTGTTTTGGCAGAGCGAGTCTGAGCTATAAAATAAAGCTGACTTGGTCAGATCAGTGCCCTGTGTATGCTGAGCACACTTGGACACACGCACACAGGAGCTTGTGGCTTGCTACTGCCAAACACAGACACAGAAGCTTCTCAATAAGTCTTTCCTGAATAGATAACTATGGAAGCAAATCCCTAACAATACTGCGTGGAAGAAGAGAGGCTAAATCTAGACTAGAGACTGCTGACGTAGACAATGCCGGCCAATTGGGAACTGCTGCTTGGAAGAGATACTTACTTGGGACCAATGGGATGCGGGTGGAGGGTAGAAAGGGCACGCCCACAGCGGATTATCAAACAAGCTTGCGGCGGCATTCAATGACCTTGCTGTGGCATCCTCACCTGCTCCCGGAGTCTGTGCCACTGACTCCATGCCGCCTCATCTCCAACCTCCAAGGACAAGTAGGGTCTGGCAGCAGGCAACCCAGGGCACAGGCAACATCTGGAGCCCAACCTGGGGCTTGAACCCATAATCCTGAGCCAAAATCTAAGAGTCTAATCTAAGACAAAGGCCATCCTCTCTCTCTCTCTCTCTCTCTCTCTCTCTCTCTCTCTCTCTCTCTCTCTCTCTCTCACACACACACACACACACACACACACACACACAGAGAGAGAGAGAGAGAGAGAGAGAGAGAGAGAAGAAAGGAGCCAGAGAGAACATGTGTGGCATTGACTGTAGCTGTCTCACAGCTCAGCCATCAAATGGTCACGAGGCCAGATGTCCTGAATTTGTGGCCTAAGGGCTGAGAGCCTTATTGTTCTCGTGGACAGTGAGAATCAAACTTGGATTCTGTTGTCCATTTAGCTTAACTGGGTAACTAGCCCAGAGCTTCCGGTTCTTAATGTCTTTTGTAAAGCGTCGTTTAAGAAAAAGATTCAAGGGGCTGGGGATTTAGCTCAGTGGTAGAGCGCTTACCTAGGAAGCGCAAGGCCCTGGGTTCGGTCCCCAGCTCCGAAAAAAAGAACCAAAAAAAAAAAAAAAAAAAAAAAAAAAGAAAGAAAGAAAGAAAGAAAAAGATTCAATATCCCCAGCACCCTTGCCTGGACTATTTAAGCCATTGCTACAGCATTTTTCCTCGTGCAATACTCCCAAACAGATGACTAGTGGTCATGTTTGACAAATATGACATTAGGACCTCTGAGAGAGCTGTGAGAGTCCAGCTCTATCCTGCAAGGCCATGATGCAGTCACAAGCTTTCTATTCCAAGCCAAAAAGAGAAATAAAATACAGTGATTCAAAAAAATGTCGCTTCTGAATATACGGAGGAGGGGGACGCCAATGAAGGATCGTGTGGCCGGAAGAGGGGTACCTCACAAGGTCGTGCTTCAGAACGTCGCTAGAGGGCATACTCTTCAAAGACACACGGAGACTGAGGCCGATGAAAGCAAAGAAATCCATCTGATATGAGCCATAGAACTGATTGGTTCTAAGAAAACATTTACTTACTTTTATGTTTTACCAGCCTCTACATAGATGCACCAAATATACGCAGTACCCGTAGAGGCCACAAGAGGGCATCTTACCCCTGGAAGTGGAGTCACGGAGTTTTGAGCCTCTGTGTGCAAGCTAGGAACAGAGCCCAACCCTGATCCTCTGAAGGGTCGCAAGTGCTCCAAATCAATGCTCCACCTCTCCAGCCCCACGGTTCATTTTCCTTCCCCTCCCACGACGCACTCTAGCCCTCCTGTACACGGTATTCGGTTTGCTCGGCCCAGCCAGCGGGTCGCACTTGTCAGAAACACAGGAAGTCCTCCGCTTCCCTCCAGACTGGAGAATGAGGAACAGGCTCTGGAGCCCTCGGTGAAGCACAAGCTTCTGCAAACAGACAAGAGACATCTTATCTGACTTCAGGGAGCTCCTTGGTAGCCTGAAATCAGCCATCGGGGGAGTATTGATACATCAGAGACTGGCAACTGCCGCGAGCTGGCATTCTTCCTCCCCCACACAAACTGATGTGCGGCATCCAGCACACCCCTGGGCATCGTGACCCTTTAGTGCCACCAACCGGGAACTGATATCTGGGCTTTGCTATGGTTGGACTATCATTTGTTTTCTCCAAGCCTCCTGCTGAACTGTGATGTTCCTTATGAGCTAGTCAGAGGTAGGGTGAGGAGGCTCCTTTAAGAGCTCACTGGGGCTTCACTCTCAAGAACGGGTTCACTGAAGCCAGACACCGTGGCACACAACTAACACTGGCACTTAGGAGTCTGCGGGTGA
The DNA here is from genome assembly GCF_021556685.1 of Rattus norvegicus. Classification (NCBI taxonomy): domain Eukaryota; kingdom Metazoa; phylum Chordata; class Mammalia; order Rodentia; family Muridae; genus Rattus; species Rattus norvegicus. Next base: position 118,790,575 of record NC_141541.1, read on the forward strand.
AAAATTATGAGTTTGAGGCCAGCCTGGGCTACACAGCAACTTCAAGGCCGTCCTAAGCTTTAAAAAAAATTATTCTGCTATTAGCGGATTCGTGAGCTAATGAATTACCTCAGGAGTGTGTGCGCCTTAACAGCTCTTGAGCTTGGTCACCTGCATGCCCTGCACTAACTTTTTCACGCATGTCCCCTTACCACTTCATTTCCATCTTTGTTGTTGTTGTTGTTCCAGTCTCCTCAAATCTGACTCTGATAAGCCACATAAACCGTATTCCCCTCAAACTCTTGCCCAACTACACTTCCTTTGCTGTGTAACAAACTCGCCCAACAGACACACACTCGGGTGGTGGAGAGGGCGTTCCACCATGGCGATTATGTTGTCCGAGGAGCCTAGGAACAGGAAAAGCAGAGGTGCAGAAAACAAATCCACATTCGTGGTGGAAGGGACACAGTGGAATCGACCTGCCACCTGGTGGCGGACTGGTCCCTCAGAGAACTGTTCTCGGAGGGATTGACACATTACCCAGTTGGAACTAGGGGACTCCTGACCTTTTTTTTTTTTTTTTTTTTTTTTTTTTTTTTTTTTTTTTTTGGTTCTTTTTTTCGGAGCTGGGGACCGAACCCAGGGCCTAGCGCTCGCTAGGCAAGCGCTCTACCGCTGAGCTAAATCCCCAACCCCTACTCCTGACTTCTTGCCTGGGTCTTGGGGAGTCTGCGTGGGCGAGCGTCTACACAGCCTTGTAATGTAAGCTTTATGGGCCTCTCTGCTCACAAGTCCATCGGGCAGATGTGGGTGACTGGGAAAAGAGGTTGACTGCTGACTATGAGTGACATTTTGTACACCAGAGTGTTGAGACACCCCCCCCCCCCCCCTCTGCATGAGGTGTTCTTATGCCTACACAAGTGAGCATTCGAGGAGAGACAATAGCCTTCTCTTTCTGTTCTGAGAGATCCAGCTCCCTGCTGTCAGGAAACCCTGTTGCTAAGGTTGAAGTCTGACATTACCAGAAAGCCCTGAGCTTAATGCAAAATGGCAAACTCCCTTTGTCACTGGGGCTTCCTCTTCTCTATCCCGAGGAACATCTCAGCCTGAGATTCCTAGAGAGTGCCCCCCTATGCCATTGAGGCAGCTCAGTGCCCTAAGCCTTCAGCCAATGACCTTTGACCTCCCTGGTTATTCTCACCCCCTTCCCCAAAACTACATAACCCTTGGTTGATCCCGAATAAAGTGTATGCATACAGGATCACCCTGAATAGAGGTGTGCACACAAGCTAAGGTTGTCTCAGAGAACTGTTTCATTGAAGATCATCGGAGAAAGGCTTCACCTAAAAGAGCTGTGACACTAAGATCCTCGGAGAAGTGTCCCCCTCTACCCCATTCGCAGATGAACTGGGTTCCCCCACCCGTTCCCAACTCTGCGTCATTCCAGCCTGGTGTGCAGCCACATCTGGACACTCTGAGAGGAAAGAAGCAGAAGACGCAGAACCGTACCCCCGTTCTTGATTGTCATCCATTTTCAGATCCTGATGCTGGATCTTCTTGAGTCCCTGATCATCCAGAAACGTGATTCTCTGTAGATTTTGGTTTCCTGCCAGGTTTTGATGTAGATCAAGCTGCAGTGAAGTTCACTCACTTCTGCCCCAGGGTGAGCTGTCTTGCATCGCTGTCCCACACGGTCGCCCTGAGTGGAATTGGCTATGGTAGTATAGCTGGTTACTTCCGCTGTATGGAGCAGACCCATCAGTTAAGCCATTTCAAGGGTTTTCTTCCTCAGCCAACTGGTCCAGGGGAATTAGGAGGTGGATATGACAAAATGCATTGTGAACAGCTATGAAATTCACAAGGTCTAGATTTTAAATAATTTTTAAAAAGTCACACGTTGAAGTGTGACGGTGGTATGAGAAAGTAGAGCCTTGGTGGGGGCAATCGTGATGCCTTAGAAATGGTATTAGCACCCTCATGAAAGCCGAAAGGCTGTGTGCCTTTCATCATACGAAGACACAGCCAGGAAAAACTGTCTATGAACCAAGAAGAAGGCCCTCGTCACAGAGCCACTCTGCTGGGACTTTGATCTTGGACTGTAATCTTCAGGACTGTGAGAGATAAGTTAGTTTCTCACAAGCTAATGAATCTACGGGGTTTTGTTGTAGAAGACCAATAGCCTAGGATGTGGACTATGCCGCAAGCCATAAATAAGTATTAAATGAAGAGAATCACTTAGTATATGTCTCATAGGAAGAATACAAAGAATCAATGGAAAAGACCTAATATGTCATCCTCAAATCCCTGGAAAGATAGATAGATAGATAGATAGATAGATAGATAGATAGAGATAGATAGATAGATAAATGTATTGGTCACTGTGATAAAATGCCATGACCAGAAGGAACTTAAATAAGAAAGGCTTCATATTGGTTTGTATCTCCAGAGGAAGAAAGCCCTCTCGTTGGCATAGCGGCAGAAACAGGAAGCTAGCTGATCACATGTTCAGCCTGGAACAGAGCAAGTTTAGGTCCAAGCACAGTGGGAGTGGTGATCTCAGAATGAAGTCTTGCCCAGATATGCCTATTGTTTGTGTTTCCAAGTCAAACAGCTTTCCAAGATAAAGGTCTCTCTACAGAGCAAGTTCCCCCGACAGCCAAGCTCAGGCAGTGAAAGAGATGGAAAACAGAAAGCTAACTTTCTCACATAAAAGTAGCCTCTGTGTCTAGATTTGGTAACCACAAGCACTGTGACCAGCAAACCACCTAGGACTTGCTATGTTAAAAAATGTCCTTGCTGGGCTGGAGAGATGGCTCAGAGGTTAAGAGCACTGACTGCTCTTCCAGAGGTCCTGAGTTCAATTCCCAGCAACTACATGGTGGCTCACAACCATCCATATTGAGATCTGATGCCCTCTTCTGGTCTGCAGGCATACATGCAGGCAGAAAGCTGTATGATGTATACATAATAAATAAATATTCAAAAAAAGAGAAAATTTTAAAAATGTCCTTGCTGTCTTTGTCTAAGAATCAAGGGTCTAAGATTATAAAATGTTGGTTCCTGGTATAATCAATGGAGAATGGGGGTAAATGACTGAATTGATATGCAAGTAAGAGACTGGGCTTTGGTCTGCAAGAGCTGAGTTGTCTAGAGAGCTAACACAGCTTTTAGAATTTTGTCTGGCAGGTTTTCTGACTTCGGTCGGAAAACCTATGAGCTGTGTAGAGAGCTGCCTAGAGAACTATCTTGAGCCGACCACAGAGCTGTCAGCTTGCACCCTGTCACTGACTTTGAGTCATCCTTTCACTTCTCCCAGACATCCCAACCAAGTTGTACTAAATATCTTTATAGATATAGCATGATTTATATATAATGGATTATACATAAATATAAATAAAGAAAGTAAAACTGTTGCATGGAAACCTTTTGAGAAGGCAGGAGCCAGGAAAGATGGTTCAGCAGTTGAGAGGGTACTTTTGTTGCCAAGGATCTAGGTTTGATTACCAACATCTACACCCACGTCAGGCAGCTCTCTGCTGCCTGTAACTTCAGCTTCAGGGAGACCTGAGTTCTCTGGTCTACATCGGCACGTGCACTCTGTAACACACACACACACACACACACACACACAAATAAAAATAAATCTTCAAAAATTTATTATGGGAACATCTTTTGTAATGCATAGGAGTGCAGAAAATTTCTATAAGTGATTATCAGGCTGGAAATTAATGAACTAAGTGCCTGTCTCACAAGTTAGACCACAACAGTCAGGTAATGGCAAAGAGATTCAGAAAGCGAAGGTTAGAGAAGAGTAACTGTTAAAGAAATAGGCATTAACTATTTTTTAATACAAGCAGGCGATGATACAAACAGAAGGGAGTCTTTTCTTCTATGATATATTAAAGTTGAAAATGTTTTAGTGAGCCTGGGGAGAATTAAGTCAAAGAAGAAGACATGAATCACTCATGTCAGGAATGAAAATATTTCTGACATCTTTGCAGACATAGAACATCTAAAAATGGATCATGAGTCTGTTTCAAGAGTTGTGCAAATAATTTGATAGGAAATGAGAAAGGTCTTAGAAAAGTCCAATGAAAGGTTAGGTTTGAGAAGAAACAGAAGAGGGTTGGGGATTTAGCTCAGTGGTAGAGCGCTTGCCTAGCAAGCACAAGGCCCTGGGTTCGATCCCCAGCTCCGGGAAGAAAGAAAGAAAGAAAGAAAGAAAGAAAGAAAGAAAGAAAGAAAGAAAGAAAGAAAGAAAGAAAGAAAGAAAGAAAGAAAGAAAGAAAACAAGAGAAAAAACAGAAGGTCTGGGAACTCCAAGACAGTCAGAGCTGCATAGTGAGACCCTGTCTAGAAAAGAAAAGAAAACAAGCAAATATCTGTTCTCTTAGCAAATTTCAAGTACATAATATAGTGTGGTCTGCTTTAGTTTAGATCCAGGTTAGTCCACACCGTCTTGGTGAAGTGTTTGTGATCGTGTGGAGAGGTCTGAATGAGAATGCCCCCATAGTAGGTCATTTCGACATTGGCTCCCTGTTGGTGGCTGTTTGAGGAAGGTTGTTGGGAGGTGCGGCCTTGCTGGAGTAAGTACTGGGGTGATATCGGAGAGTTCATAGCCCAATTCCACTTTTAGTAGGCTTTATGTTTGTTTTCGAAGATGCGATCCACCAGCCTCCTACTCCTGCTTAAGTGAAGACTGAAGTTAGATTTTTCAGTTTAAATTACTGTGCTTAAGAGATCTATAAACAAAAACGCCTCTAACCTGTAAGTCCCACTTACCAAAGGACGGATAACTTCCCGGAGCGTGGGGGCGGTTGCTCCTGTTAGATAACAAGCCTTGTGTTTTCACTGTGCTTGATCACGCTTGCCCCCTACTGGACGAAGGTAGGAAGTGCACAACCTTATGGGGTTTGTCTTTATAAGCACCGGACTAACATTATAGGTGGCCACTCTCTGGGAATTCGGGTATAAATCTTGCCAGTGTCCATTGTCCTGGCCAGTATTTAATAAAGCCTGCTTCGAATTTGGCTCAAAAAATTGTGCCAGTGTTCTTATTCTTGCCTGGTGAGATTTAACACTACCATATCTGCTGATTGCTGCTATACCTCTTCGCCATGATGAGCTCTAGTCCCTCTGGGACTGTAAGCTAAAATAAACCCTCTCTTCTATACATTTCTTCCGATCATGGTGTTTATTGCAGCAATGGGAAAGTAAGTGATTTAGTTCATTTAACTTGTTCTTGTAAATAGAGAGTAGCGGTGTGTGCTTCTGGTATTCCAATTTTGAAATAAAGCATACACTTGTAATTTATGCATTGTAAGTGTAAAGCTTCCTATCAGTCAGTCCTGCCGCCCCCGTAGTGTAGGTGTATTCTGAATATTCTAGGATAACCAGTTGCTACGGCATCTCCCTTCTGCCTCAAATGCCACTCCGTGAGCTGAGACGTTCACATCTGAGAGCGACTTGAGATGATGTCCGGTCCTACAAGACAGGACAGCTTAAGTGCTGTTGCAAAGGCATTTCCAGATTAACTTCTGAGTGTCGGCCCAAACTTCAAATAGACTCATTCAGTTTTGTTCAACCTACTCCCTTGTGTTTTATTCATTCCCCTATAATACAATTCCTTTACTCATCTTTCAAAGGATCAAGACGGCCATAGAAATGAAGTTCATGTTGTCAGGATTGGGAGCAAATGCCCTTATACTGGTACTGGTGTGTGTGTGTGTGTGTGTGTGTGTGTGTGTGTGTGTGTGTGTGTGTGTGTGTGTGTGTTGGGGGAGGGTTGCAAATTTTCCAGCTGGCTTTGAACTCACTGTGTATCGAAGAATGATCTGGAACTTCTGATCCTCCTACCTTCGCCCCCAGGTGCTAGAAATGGGTGTGTGCCCGTCATGGCTTCTTGTGAAGCTAAGGATAGGACTCAAGGCTTTCAGCCTGCTAGGCAACCATTCTAGTGAGTGAGTTACATCCCAACTTTGCTTCTTCATATCCTTGTCAGAGATTATTTTTCTGATTCATAAAGGCTCATGGAGGCCCTTCATTTTGTGTTCCTCTCTCACATATTTTAGGTCATTTATAGGGTTAGTTTGGATTTGAAATATGAAATATTTTTATTTCTACCCTCACTGTTTAGGGATGATCAGATTTAAGACTATGTTCAAATTTCAAGAGGGAAAAATTCTTAGGGATTCCTCTGTAAGGAGGTCTTTTGCCTTGCAGTTCCCTGGTGCAGGATATCTGATCACATTATGAACCCCAAGATCGTGAACCCAAAAAAAACCCTTGTTTTGGTGTGGCTTAGCCCTAGCATACACCTTCAACCCACGAGCTAAATAAAATCTACTCTAGGTCACAGGGCGGAGCAAGCAACCAGGTGACAAGGAGTGAACAGAAATAAACAGAAAGGGGGGTCTCGAGTGGAAGGGTATTTAAGACACTGTGGAAAAGGAGGGGCCTTTTCCTTCTGGGGTGTCTGTGGAGTAGGAAGGTCAGCTGGGTGATTTCTCTGCCTCTCTGAGCTGGAAGGCTTTCACCACGGCGAGTGGCTCCTGAGACATCATTGGCAAAATCAGATGGTTGGGATTTTTTAAAACAAAAAACCCCCTACAGTTTCACATGGTGCCAAGAGCAGAAGTACAAAGTGTCTTCAGAGCAGGATCCTTCCCTCTTCTGGAACCTCAGCCCCCCGTTGCTCTGAGGGAGGAGAGATGAGTAAGGAGCAAAGAGAGGAACTGTGGGCATCTAGTCTGCTGGGATGAGAAGTTGTGTGGGACAGAGAAAGGCGTCTTCATGGCTGGTGTGCAGGGCTGTCGGTGCCAACGGTGTCCCGGAATTCCGAGGCTTGATGCATTTGGGACCAGCTCATTCCTGGGGTGTATTCCTCGTTCGGATGTAGTTTTGTGAAGTTTTGTGTGAGAATACTAATTAAGGTCGAAGTCCACCGTGACTGAATAGCCTCTGAGTCCAGCACAAAACGGAGGACTCCCTTCATTAGTGGGGGGTGGGGAGGTGGGGGGCTTCTTCTCTGACCTTGTCTATTGAATTCTAAGCTCTCACACTTGCCTCTTGCCTGAAGGCTATCACTTAGCCTTAGTTTGATTATGAGATCAATTTCCTTTCTCTTGATAAAACCTGTTCGGCTAGCACCCGAGGCTCCTTAAAGCTTTTCCAAGCTAAGGAGTCATTTCAATGCCCTGAAAGTCCTCAGCCAATCACTTCTGCCCATCCTGGATGTGTCTGCCCTCAGTCCCTCAAAACTTTATAAGCCTTGAAACATCCTACGTAAAGCTGACCTGCCTCCCGATAGCTGGTCCCCGCGTGTTGTTCACCGCATGCACTCACAGGGCTTCCTAACGCCGCGTGTCATCTCCGCTCCCACCGCCCGCGGTCTGTATCGGCCAACCACCCACGAGAGGGGAAGACCCACACCGATGTTGAATTACCATCCTGAAAAACAGCTGGCCCATATTTATCCTCCCCATCCAAGAAATACCAGGGTGAAGGAGCGATATCCGGAGAAGACAGGATACCTCCTTAAAGTGGGGTGTGTGTGAGCGCACAGCACAAAAATAGGGGGAACTGTCTAGATTCTGAAGACCAATGTCAAGCTCTGACCCTCCCTTCCCCCCTGGGATCATCGGCTGATATCGTTCCACGAGGGCAAGTGGATCGGGGCAGCAGCGGTGGAGTTCAGAAGCCCCGTGAGTACGGATGGAAATGACTCTGCAGGATCAGCTTTGGGGAGACAGATCGACTTTATCTGGGGTGAATCAAGGGTTATAGAGTTTTGGGGGAAGGGGGTAGGAATATCCAGGGTGGGGAAAGGTCATTGGCTGGGAGCTAAGACACTGAAGTGCCTTGTTAGCGTGGGGAGGCATGCTGAGAATATCAGGTACTTGCTGAATGGGTTTCTTATGGGGGGATTTGTGGACCTGTACTTTCCTAAGGGGTACTCGATGCTCCTCAGGTAGGCAGTGTGGGGTCAGGGATCTCCCAAGTAGAGAAGAGGAAGTCCTGCTGACTAAGGGAGTCCACCATCTTGCACCAAGCTCAGGGCTTTTCCTGTAATGGCAGCCTTTGACCTCAGCAGAGGGGTTTTCTGGCAGCAAGCTAGAGATAAATTTCCTCAAGGAAGGTATATGTAGGAGGGTCTAGATGAGGCCCAAGACCTGTCAGTGGGGTGTGGCGCGTGAGATGAGGAGCTGTCCATTCTGTTGCTGTGCACACTGAAATGACCTCAGCTCAGAGCCAGGTGCTCTGTCAAGATGATACACTACAGCGTGTTTGCGTCAAATACCCCAATCATGGCTGGCTGGTATTGGTCTGACTAAAAATGAAAGGGTCCAGTCAGCAAAGCGTTGAGCATTGCATGTGTGTATGGTAAAGCCTCTTGTCCCCAAGACTGAAGACCTGAGTTAATCCCTGGGTCTGAGGTGATGTGAGGAGAGAACCAGCTCCTGCAAGTTTTCTTCTGACTTCCACATATGCCCGGTGGCATACGCACACAATGAATACATGTAATACAAAGGGAACGCACTGAGAAGCTATGCTTGCCCTGCCCCTGTGAGTCAGAAAGCATGATAGGCCTAGGAAGACGTCGCACAGGTGAGAAGCAAGTTGGCACTGTCTGCCTAGAGGGCATACTTCCCTTTCTCATTTTATGAAGGGAAGAAAGGAGCTGAGGTGGCTGAATGTTTAAATCCACACCAGAGAAAAACCCTCCCGAGCAGGGTTGAGGAAACATCTTCGGAGCAGAGGGAACTCAGAGCTTAGAGCTGGGTTTGTTCTCACTTCCTCCTGTGCTTGAGCCACTGTGCAAAGTGGCTGTGCTTCTTCGGCAACATCCATAGAAACCAGCCTTGGCCTGGTGCTTGGAGCACAGTGAACAGCTACGTACCGGCTGGTTTCATGTCAACCTGACACAAACTAGAGCCATCCCAGAGGAAGGAGCCTCTGCTGAGGAAAGGCCTCCATGAGATCCAGCTGTAAGGCATTTTCTCAGTTAGTGATCCATGGGATAGGGCCTAGCTCATGGTGGGTGGTGCCATCCCTGGGCTGATGGTCTTAGGTTCTATAAGAGAGCAAGCTGAGGGGGTTGGGGATTTAGCTCAGTGGTAGAGCGCTTGCCTAGCAAGCGCAAGGCCCTGAGTTCGGTCCTCAGCTCTAAAAAGAAAAAAAGAAAAAAAGAGAGAGCAAACTGAGCAAGCCAGGGGAAGTGTCCTAGTCAGGGTTTCTATTCCTGCACAAAACATCAGAGCCAAGAAGCACATTGTGGAGGAAAGGGTTTATTCAGCTTACACTTCCACATTGCTGTTCATCACCAAAGGAAGTCAGGACTGGAACTCAAGCAGGTCAGGAAGCAGGAGCTGACGCAGAGGCCATGGAGGGATGTTACTTACTGTCTTGCTTCCCCTGGCTTGCTCAGCTTGCTCTCTTATAGAACCCAAGACCACCAGTCCAGGGATGGGGATGGCACCACCCACAATGGACTGGGTCCTCCCCCTCTTGATCACTAATTGAGACAATGCCTTACAGCTGGATCTCATGGCGGTGTTTCCTCAAGGGAGGCTCCTTTCTCTGTGACAACTCCACCTTGTGTCAAGTTGACACACAAAACCATCCAGTACAGGAAGCAAGCCAGTAAGCAACCCCCTTCCCCGGTCTCTTCATCAGCCCTTGCATCCGACTTCCTTCCCTGTTTGAATTCCTGTCCTGACTTCTTCCAGTGATGGACTATGATCCGAAAGTGTAACCCAAATGAATCCTTTCCTCCCCAACTTGCTTTTTGGTCACGGTGTTTTGTTTCAGCAATAGTAACCCTAGCTGAGTCACCCAAGGAGGTTGTGTGGCTAGACTTGGTGAAGCATGTGATTAGGGACTTCTGAGAACTGACTACCGACATCATAAGCCAAGGGCACTGGAGCTATGTCTGTGGACTGTTGGTACCAGATGACGGTCTGTACTGCCCTGGTTGCTGCACAGGACACAGTGATTGTCTGCAAGATAGAAAGACTAAGGGAGGTGACATCAAGGCGTCCCTCGCCCATGACTGTGAGAAGATGGAAACGAATGCTCAAAGAGTCGGGTTAGGCCCAGTTGAACCTGAGTGCCAGGCAGCAAAGCAACAGTCAGCTGTCCGCATGCCCTCTCGGAGGCAGTTAAGGCAGAATGAGTCCAGTCATAGCTGAGGTGCTCCTGACAACACTGGGCCTGGCTTCGCAAGACCTCTCTTATCCCCTGCTCTGCCTCAGAGAAGGAATGGGGGCCTCTATGCAAACTGGCTTAATGTGCCTGCCTCTCCTCAGTCCTTACTGACCTGCCTGGACTCTAGACACTTCCACATGCCTGGACAGCAAGCCTCCGCTGAGGGGTGGAAATTATCTTAATTTATTTTTAGAGTCAGATTACACAGAGCCACTGACAGAGGTCAGGAAGTGGTGACAGCTCAGAGATGCCCCCATTTTCCCTTTTGAGGCGCTCCCAGTGGTTCACACTGATATCCCAGGACTTCCCCTGCCCTCGTTAGGGGATGATGAAGTTGAGCCCTTTCCTCAAGCCCTCCTAAGGTGGGCTTGTGTTCGGTCACCAGCTGTTCACAAAAGAATGGAAATAAACACTGAAATTATTTCCTGACTTTTCTGCAAAAAGGAGGTTGTCAGAGTTCCTGCCCTGCTGCTGTGAAGACCAGGACTCGGGCAACGTATACAAGAAGCATTTAACTGGAGGTTTGCTTACCGCTTCTGAGGGGGAGTCTGACCATCATGGCAGACGTAACAGCGGGCAGGCAGGCAGGCATGGAAAATAGCAGTAGAGCTTATATCTTGTTAGCAAGATGGAGGCAGAAAGGGAGAGGGAGAGGGAGAGGGAGGAGGGGAGAGAGAGAGAGAGGGAGAGAGAGAGAGAGAGAGAGAGAGAGAGAGAGAGAGAGAGAGAGAGCATGAGGCTAGACCTGTTGTAGCTTTTGAAACCTCAAAGTCTACCCCAGTGACATACCTCTTCCAACAAGGCCACACCTCCTCATCCTTCCTAAATAGTTCATCAACCGGGTACCAAATATTCAAATATATGAGCCCACAGGGGGCCTTTCTCACCAAACCACCACAGAGCTCTTCTCCCACTTAGAAACGGTTGAAGGGAGCGGGCAAACAGCCACAACACATGGGCAGAGTTGTGGTTTGATGTCTTTGTGATTGGGCAGTGAAAAAGAAAGGTGGGGGCAGGGTTTTTGTAAGGCGGGAGAGATGAGAAGGAAGAAGAACCAAGATGGGGGCAGAGGACGACCCAGATCCGTGTGGCTTTAAATGGCCACAGGTAGCTATGAATGTTTTTATAGGACAATTTGTCTAATCTAGGCAGGCAGTTTATATCATTTTTAATAGGCTCCGAGTTTATTGTATGGACGTTTTGCGAAGTGAGAATTTACTGGTATAAATCTGATTGATACATTACAAGCTTCTAGAGTTTTGATTTTACCAGGATCCTGGGAATTGTGACAATAACCACAGGGGGCGGATGCTGGGAATGTGAGCAGAGTTTGCAGTAGAGTTGCAAGAGGGCAGCCACTGCTGCGGCCAGAGAGTAGCCAGCACCAACATGGGGCTAGCCATGGAAGCAGAGAGACCACCAGAGACAGACAGTAACAGGAGGTAGCATGGCATGGTGAGTGGTGCCCCGAATCATAGTTTTAATATTTACCATACACACACAGAGTAATCTGAAAGAAGAGTGGACCCTAGTCTAAAGATAGGCAGTTTTGTATTTCCTCCTCTTCTTCTTCTTCTTCTTCTTCTTCTTCTTCTTCTTCTTCTTCTTCTTCTTCTTCTTCTTCTTCTTCTTCTTCTTCTTCTTCTTCTTCTTCTCCTCCTCCTCCTCCTCCTCCTCTTCCTCCTCCTCCTCCTCCTCCTTCTCCTCCTCCTTCTCCTCTTCCCCCTCCTCTTCCTCCTCCTCCTCCTCCTTCTCCTCCTCCTTCTCCTCTTCCCCCTCCTCTTCCTCTTCCTCCTTCTCCAACTTCCCCCCTCCGCTTCTTCCTCCTCCTTCTCCAACTCTCCCCCCTCCGCTTCTTCCTCCTCTTTTCTTCCCCTCCCCCTCCTTCTCCTCCTTCCTTCTTCCCCCTCTTCCCCTTCTTTTCCCTCCTCCACATCCTCCTCCTCCTTCAAAATTCAGGTAAAGTCTTACTGTTGTGACGAATACAAGTTTTCAGCTTGTCAACAGAGACAGACAGATCATCTTTTTTTTTTCTTTTTTCTTTTTTCTTTTTTTCGGAGCTGGGGACCGAACCCAGGGCCTTGCGCTTGCTAGGCAAGCGCTCTACCACTGAGCTAAATCCCCAACCCCCAGATCATCATTTTTACTGGAGATGCTTCCCCTCCCTCGTTTTATCTTTCCGTATCTTTGGTGGCAAAAATGAAATCTGGGTGCACCATTTGACTTGTGTTTGAGTCTAGGTTTGTGACATGGTAATAATAGCATGAACTCTCCACATGCTCTGCTTTAAAACAGCAGCCCATGGTCCCAGGAAGATGGACCAGACAGGAAAGTGTTCACCATTCAAACATGAAGACCTGAGTTTGGGGTCCCAGGACCCAAGTAAGAAGCTGGGCATAGCAGTAACTCCAGCACTGGGGGGCTTGCTGGTTGGTTTGTCCAACCAAATAAATGAGATCCAGCTTCAGTGAAAGGCAGTGTCTCAAAGGATTAGGTTGGGGGGTGGGGGCAGGGGCCAGAGAGATGGCTCAGTTGTTAACAGCGCTTGCTGCTCTTCCTCAGGACCAGAGTTCATTCACGGCACTCATATCCAATGAACTCACAGTTACCTGTATCTCCAACTCCAGCGGAGTCAATGCTGGTTTCTGGCTTCCATGGGTCCCCACACGTACTTGGCAAACACACACACATGCACATACATTTAAAGCAAAATGAACCTTTTAAAAAATTGGGGCTGGGGATTTAGCTCAGTGGTAGAGCGCTTACCTAGGAAGCGCAAGGCCCTGGGTTCGGTCCCCAGCTCCGAAAAAAAGAACCAAAAAAAAAAAAAAAAAATTAAGCTGAGGCCAGCCGGATGGTTCAGCTGGTAAGGATGCGTGCTACCAAGCCTGATGACCTAAGTTTGATCCCCACTACCCACACCATAAATGAAGAGAACAAATTCCCAGACGGTATCTTCTGACATCCTCATGTTCACCCACACAAGTAGTTAAATACTAAAAAATAAGAGAGGTAAAATAGAGGAAGATAGTGTATGCATATATACAAATACATATATACCAGTTCACACACTAGTACACAATACAAGAGAGACAGAGAGACAGAGACAGACAGACAGAGAGACAGAGAGACAGAGACAGACAGAGACAGACAGAGGAGAAAGGAAAAGACAAACACCATCCCATCAAACTCAGACATTGCATTGAGAGTTGCATTAGGCAACTTGAGAAGTGGAAACTATTTTAATCCATATATCTGAGAATTTAGGACACAATAAAAGCTTTTCCAGAAGTGTTTATATATCTTATTATCAGAAACACAATGAGACATTTTTAACATTTGCAACAAAATTGTTCCGAGGTATAACAAGACATAAATAAAATTGTAAAGTAGATTGGTACCCATGGAAGGGGAACCTCTTTTCTGAGAAGGGGAAGGGGAGTGGGGGAAGGGGTGGGAGGGTGTGGCTGGGAGGATGGGGAGCTTCAATCAGGATGTACAGTGAATTTTAAAAATTGGGGAGTTGGAGAGATGTCTCAGCGGCTAAAAGCACCGACTACTCTTTTAGAGGTCCTGAGTTCAATTCCCAGCAACCACGTGATGACTCACAGCCATTTGTAATGGGATCTGATGCCCTCTTCTGGTGTGTCTGAAGACAGCTGCAGGGTACTCACATACAATAAATAAATCTTTTTAAAAAACAACATTTTTTTTTTTTTGGTTCTTTTTTTCGGAGCTGGGGACCGAACCCAGGGCCTTGCGCTTCCTAGGCAAGCGCTCTACCACTGAGCTAAATCCCCAACCCCAACATTTTTCTTTAAAATGAAACGTGTATCACTTTGGGACTGCCGGATGGCTCAGCAGGTAAGGGTTCTTATCAGCTGACTTCGCAATCCTGAAAAAAGTTCTAAGGCTGAGACCAGCCCAGCTTCCTGGAAGAGGCTCAGATCACCTGAGCCACCAGGAGAAGACGCTCTCCAACTCGCTGAGCTGTCTGCAGGCTGTAGGGTGTGCTCCAGTTTCCCAGCTTCTGGGAGCTGTCACCCATGCTGGGGTGGGCTTTGGTGACGCAACTGTCTTTGAATAATTTTTGCTCCTGTAAGCGACCCTTCACCCATATTCCTGTGAATGACCCCAAGAAAGCTCATTCACCAGGTTAGACTTCAGCAGTGCCCACAACTCTGTTCTGTCTTCAATTCCCTATCTGGGGTGAGTAGACGTTTGTTCATGCCTCTGCAGGAATAGAGTCATACAACAGATAAATTCTCAGGAAATCACTTAGAGGAACTTATTAGCATGCCGATTTCAAAATGTCTGATTAAGGCTGGGCGCTTAAGAGATTGAGGTTGGCAAGAAGGGAGGGGAATCTTCAACATTATAACCATCTTCATTGTTTAGCTCAAGAATGCTGGAGAAGTTCTTTTGTAGCTGCAAACCTGATTTGCCTCCAGTCCTTTGATCCCCAGCAGGAGGCCTGCAGAGGCTGCACCAGCAAACTCAGAGAAGTTATGAAGAGTGCCCATCCGTTATATTTCGTGTACATCATGGCTGGCTTTCACTTCTCCTTGCTGAATCCATGATTCCTGTTGCAGTGCTTCATGAGAAAGAAATGAGCATGGTAAGGGCCTGCTTCCTGCTGAGTAAGCTTTTGAAAAGGAATCTATGAGGATGTGAATATGAACTTTATGGAAAATGGTGACCCACGATTTTTTTAATGCAGCTAAAGATCTCAGGGATGATTCTGGAAAGGAGCCTTCTGGACTTGGGAAGTGGAACTGATACACTCACTCTTCCCATCAACTAATATCAGCCACGAGGCCTAGAAAGGCAGATATAGACATTACATCATCAGCTTGTTGCTGGGGAAACCAAACAGCAGAGGTTTTTTTCTTGCCCTGACTCATCTGACTCCACAGGACAGCTGCCAGCTTAACTTCTTCATTGAGCGTGAAAAAAAAACAAAAAACAAAAAACAAAAAACTAAAGTCAGTAAATAAACAAATAACAGTTCAAACTTAATGTGTCCAGAATTAAAGTTATTTTGTGTATGTACACGTGTGTGGGGCTGTACAAACATGTAAGCATATGGCTGTATAAACAGCCATGTGGCTGTACATGTATGCAGATGTATACAGACACCTCAGGTGTTGTTCCTCAGGAGCTGTAATGCCTGTTATTGAGAAGGGGTTTCTTGTTAACGTGGAACTCACCAAGTAGGCTAGTAGTCTTTCTCTCAGACCTAGGGATCATCCTATCTCTACCCAAGGTTCTGGGATTATGAAGGTTCACCATCATTCCTAGCCATGTGTGTGTTTGTGTTTGTGTGTGTGTGTGTGTGTGTGTGTGTGTGTGTATTTGTCTTAACCCCACTTCTGGTTTTTTTTATGTGGGTCCTGTGATCAAATTCAAGCTTATATGGCAAGCACTTAATATTGACTGAGCTATCTCCCCAGACCCCCAAATAAATGTTTCTGTTTTAATCTTCATTCTGATGTCTCTGTCTCAGTTTCTTCCTTTGCTGTGTGAGACCAAGGCCGGAACAAATACTTCACAGGTCGGAATAAGATCAAAACAGAAAACATACCTTGCAGGATGAGAGTTCTGTTTATAATTGAAACAGTTTGCTTGGTGCTAAAATTTAGCACCAAGATTTTAAGAGATAAGAGATAAGTCCGCATGTCCTGTGTCAAGTCCCTGATAACTAAGGCCTCGATTTGCAACCAAGAGTAAGTTCCTGGTTAGATGCAGACTGCTTGTAACCCCCACTCACTGATGTGTATCTTTGTGACAGCTTGTAACCCAATTCATTTGATACATGTCCTTGCCTTTGTTCCTCCCCTGTTCATTGTATCCGTTTAACAATGAATAATTGGCAACCCTCTCATCCCCTGTGAACACCTTATCTCCCCTATAAAAAGAACTTCAAGAAGGTAGGGTCACTCACCTCCCCGCTCCCCACCTCCCCCCTTCCCCAACACACACATTTAGGGAGACAGCCGGCTGGCCAGCCTAGAATGCATTCAAATACAGCTTGCTTTAATGTCGACAATCCTGGATTTGGTTCTTTTTGGGGGGGATGTCCTAGGATTAACAGTTATTCTGCGCTCTGGGTCACCTCTTTAACATGTTGCTTGAGTCTAAGTCCTTGCTTTAGACTCTGTATTTGAAAAAAAAAAAAAAACAGTTGCGATGAAAAGAAAGTTTCCTCCTCCTCCTCCTCCTCCTCCTCCTCCTCCTCCTCCTCCTCCTCCTCCTCCTCCTCCTCCTCCTTCTTTCTTAGTTTTATTCTGAGACAGATCAGGTAGCCCAGGTTGCCTTTAAACTTATGAAACAGCCAAGGATAATCTTGAACTTCTGGTCCTTACGCCTTGACTTCTCAAGTGCTGGGATTACAAGTGTGCTCTACTATGCTGACTCTACACATGTGAGGTCTCAAGAAAAAGACCACTGAAAGGGTTGTGCCATGATTTGGGGAAAAGGTTTTTATTGTAGATGAGAGAGAGAGGGAGGGAGGGAGGGAGAGAGAGAGAGAGAGAGAGAGAGAGGGAGAGAGGGAGAGAGAGAGAGAGAGAGAGAGAGAGAGAGAGAGAGAGAGAGAGAGAGAGAGAGAGAACAGATATCTGAAAGAGACCAGAGAGATGAGAAAAGGAAACAGACTGGAAGTGGTCAGTGTTGGGATTCAGATCCAGGACAAGTGGCTGAGGTCGTATTTAACATAACAAAGTAGTCTTGGCCTCTAGGATTTCCCAGCATCCCTCAGTCCCTACCTGTTGCAGAGTATAGCAGGTATACCCTGCCCTTTGCCCTGAACTTTCCAGCCAAAGGGCTGGGCTTCCACATCCCCAGAATCTCTTTCCTATATAATCTAGACCTCTCTCTCTCTCTCTCTCTCTCTCTCTCTCTCTCTCTCTCTATCTATCTATCTCTCTATCTCTCTCTCTCTCTGAATTTTCTCTCTCCATGCATGCACTTGCTCTTTCTCTCTGTCTCTTCCCCCTTTCCCTCTGTCTTTCTCTCTCCCCATGTTGACTTCCCGATAATCTTGCCTTTATATCCTGTAATCTGGCTTGAATTGAATTAGCTCACAGCAGAGAATAAGTTACATCTGGTGCCTTAACTCAGAGGGTGGGGGAGTTAGGTTCAAAGGCATTTGACCTGAGGCTTCCCCACTCCCCACTGTACGACCCCAGGCTTATGCTTAGGACACTGCACGGTTGAGCCTTCGGGTTTTGGCAAAGCCTAGGAGAGTGGGTGCCACCAGATCTAAAACCAAAAACTTTATCCAAATTGGTTTGAGTCCTAACATCCAGGACTGGGGAAATAGGGAATGACGGAGAACAGAGAGAGAGAGAGAGAGAGAGAAAGAGAGAGAGAGAGAGAGAGAGAGAGAGAGAGAGAGAGAGAGAGAGAGATGAGATGAGATGGGGCTTGGGGTGGGTGGGGAGAATAGAAAACAAATGGGTATCTGGAAGGAGGGGAGTCCGTGAACTGCATCTGCCTGGGAGCTAGTATAGTGGAGGAGGGGAAGAGAGAAGGCCCCAGATGTTAGCCTGGGCTTTAAAGCATGTATGAATAGCAACTGAAGGAGCCTAGAGGCCAGGATGGGCTTTGACATGCAGGTATATGACAACGGAGAGCCATATGTCCCTTCTGCCAGAGGGAAGGAAAATGACTCCCTTGGGAGACAGGGACTGTCTCACAAGTTTCTGGAGGAATGCTGGCTTTTATCCAATTGCTAGAAATCCTGTGGTTGGGCTTGAGCTGAGCCATGACTGTCATTTCTGGACATGTGCACATCTGGAGTGTTGTGTTTTGTAGAGGCACGGTATGGTAGGGGGTGCCTCTGCCAGCCCATGCTGAGGCTTTCCTTCCCCCTGAGGGACCAGCCACACAACGAGTATAGTATAGAATAGAGTTTATTTGGGGCATGGGGAGGGGAGTTGGGGGGTTAGTAGAAACAGAGAAAGGCAGAGAGAGAGAGAGGAAGAGAGAGAGAGAGAGAGAGAGAGAGAGAGAGAGAGAGGGAAAGAGAGAGAGAGAGAGCGAGAGAGAGAGAGAGAGAGAGAGAAAGAGAGAGAGAAAAATAGAGGAGTAGAGCCGGCCATGAACACATGGAGAGAAGGGAATGGGGAGAGAAGGGACAGGGGGTGGGGGGTAAGAGAGCAAGAGAAGAGCAAGAGAATGAGGAGGGGAACAAGCAGCCCCATTGATAGTGTGTCAGGCAGACCTGGCTATTGCCAGGTAACAATAACCGTGGGGTGGAGCCTAGAAGAAATGCTAAGACCGAGACCTAACAGAACCCAGCGCTCTGTGTGAACTTGGGAAGCACTCAACCATGGAGCTGCAGCCCAGCATGATGTGTTAACAATCCCAAGGAAACTATGTGTGCAGAGTACACACAGCCCAATCAACGTTGTTGGAAGGTGACTTTGAGGTCAAGCACCAAGTTTGAGGTCAGGAATGTTTCCGGAATGTTCCGTCCATATCAGAGGAAGCAAATTCCATACCCACTGCTCTTCAGCTCTAGATACTCTTGCTTGGTGTCTTACTGCTGTTTTACAAGGATCCCATGCAGGAAGTCACCTACTGAGCCTGGCAGCTGAGAGAGGACCTGCCATTCTTTTTTTTTTTTTTTTTTTTTTTTTTGGAGCTGAGGACCAAACCCAGGGCAAGCGCTCTACCGCTGAGCTAAATCCCCAACACCCCCCCCACCCCCGACCTGCCATTCTTTTTTTTTTTTTTTTTTTTTTTTTTGGAGCTGAGGACCAAACCCAGGGCAAGCGCTCTACCGCTGAGCTAAATCCCCAACACCCCCCCCACCCCCGACCTGCCATTCTTTTTTTTTTTTTTTTTTTTTTTTTTTTTTGGTTCTTTTTTTCCGGAGCTGGGGACCGAACCCAGGGCCTTGCGAACCCAGGGCCTTGCGCTTCCTAGGTAAGCGCTCTACCACTGAGCTAAATCCCCAGCCCCCCCCCCCCCCCCGACCTGCCATTCTTAAAGCTCTGTGGTTCTTACTAGGGACAGAAAAAAAAAATGTCTCCTTCAAGATCTAGAGTTGATGCATGCAATGGTTTCTACAGCACTTGGGTCTTCCATGAGGCCGAGAGTGGGTGTTTGGAGTTAGCTGTGGAATGGCTAGGTAATCTCGTACCTCAGGATGTGTGCTGAAAATGGCTGCTTACCAAGAGTTGGTGTCAGGTTCAGAGAAAACTCCAGTTCCCCAAATTTTAAAAGGCAATTCAGACCATCAGAAACCAGCTCAGCCTGGACCAGGATGGTTGCTGGCAGTCAGATCTAAAAGCCAGCATTCCTCAGAACTTCTCCAACTGGTTCTGATCTACCAAAAGGAATCTCCTTCCCTTACCTCTGGTCGAAGGGACATGTGGCTACCTGTGGTGTCTATTAGTGTATCAAAGCCTGTGTTGGCCTCCAGGTTTCCTCAAGCACCTGTTAAACATTTCAAAATCAATGCTAGCACCTTAGCCCTTTCTCCTCCCCTAACTAAACTCCCTCCAGTTCATGGACCACGCCCTTCTCTTTATAACCCCGTCATGTATGTATGTATGTATGTATGTATGTATGTATGTATGTATGTACATACATTGGTGTTTTTGCCAGCATGTATGAGGGAGTCAGATGCCGTGGAACAGGAGTTACAGACACTTGTGAGCTGTCATGTGGGTGCTGGGAATTGAACCCAGGAACTCTGGAAGAGGAGCCAGTGCTCTTAACCGCTGAGCCATCTCTCTAGCCCCCACCCCTGCTCTTCTTGATACACAATCCCTGTTCTTTTCCTGCTTCTCTTGCGGTGTTTTTTCTATTGTCTCTCCCTTGCTATTCTTGCAGATGACTGGCAATAACCAGTCGCTATGTTCAGTCTGCTTCTTTCTCTTTCTGCTCTGGACTCTTCCAGATGTCCTGGCTGTTCTCTTTCTCTCACATATACGATAAAATTAGTTCCCGGTATTTCTGTTGGAAATAAGATGATTACAGATTTAAATGACTAGTCAACAGAAAGTGGTTTTTAATATGCAATTCTGCAGAAAGGGGTGTCGGCTTAGAGAAATGTTGAAAATGACTGATGTACCCGGTTTGGCCCATGAGAGTGATTTTTAAAGTGTCCACCCCAACTCCATTGTGAGAAATATTTGTCCTCCTCCCCTAGCCTGGGGCTTGTCTCCTCAAATTCCCCATCCTATTGACTCAGGACACAAAGCCTTATCTAATAAATTATTTAGGACTTGAGACTGTATCATTCTCTGTGTTGGTATCAGAAACCAGCTTTAAGGTCGCCAGTCGCCTTTGAATCCAATGATGGCGTCATTCCTAGGCAACAAGGACCCTGTGTCTGTTGCCATGGCAACCGTCATACAGTCATGTACCAGACTCCTTTAACTTTCCAATTCTCATTCTTCTGAGACCAGCAGGGGCAGCCACCAGCCAAGGGGAAAGGAGAGGTGACTCCTCCTTCCTGTGACTCTTATCGATGCTAAACATACCCCGTTCAGAAAGTGTACTGTATTAATTTATTTCTTACATTTCCTGATCATGTCCCGCCTTTCATTGTTACCCTTTGGGGAAAAGTTTGTCAATCCTGGATGAGGCTAGGAGGAGAAGCAATGCTTGGTTCTTCTAGTAATGGAGCCTGGGGTAGAAGCTTTGCTTGAACACCTCAGTCAGTTGGGGAATATGTCACCCACCCACGCCTGTTAGATGTGTGGGCACAGCAGCTAGTAGAGAGAAGGGGAATGCATTCTGCTGCTTGACTCTCTGAAGTATGACTGGAAAATGATGCTGTAGCCAACTCCCCCGGGAGCACCGGGGAGCCTGAGTGAGGACAACAGCAGACAACCCCTGCTTCCTGGCCTAGACTCGAACGCACATCGTCAGGCCTAGCTAGTAAGCGCCTTTACCCACTGAGCCATCTTGCGGGTCCCCGGGAGGAATTTTTATGAGGAAAACATCTTGAAATTTAGGTCAGACTAAATCAAGTCTGAAGTTAGGCTCTTGTTCCTAAAGAAGGGTGGGATTAAATGGCCCCATTGGAATTTACAGGTTAGGCTATGTCCGGGCTGTTTGTGTTCAAGTTTGACCCTGTGATGGGATACAAACTTTTCCCGGGCACCCGTCCCGTCATGCTGTGCGTGTTGGCATAACGTTCTGGAGATGCGTCTCTGCTCAACAAGGTGACCCCTTCCTCTCACCAAATACTGGCTCAGTAGAAAACAAAAGACTGAAGCCTTACATCAGATTGGGCCAACGCAGTGGTACCATTCATGTCTGGAGCGATCTGCCTGCAGCTGGTCCCTGTCCCAGACCTCACCTTGTTCTGCGTCTGCTCCTTTCTGCGCCTGCTCGGCTTGCTTGAAGCCCTGTCTCAGCAGCTGGATGCTAGAATCAAAGATCAGGAGCTTCGTTATTTATGGAAGAAAAGGGATTTGAATGAAGCACAAGACGTGGTTGCCTTGAAATAATGTTTTAAACAAAATAAAAAAGCCAGGAAAAAAGGAAGGTAAATTAAGTAGAAATTAGACCAAGGCAGAACTTGGCTTAGTATCAGAAGGAAGTTTCTAGTAATCAGAGCTTTACATCATAGATATGATCTTACAAGTCTTGGTGACCTGGTACACACCTAATTCATGCAGTAAGGATGTCTAGTAAGTCACCTAACCAAAGGCAACACCGTACTAATTGTTTCTCTGGGTGGCCACAAGGTGGCAGCAGCAGAGACGTCCCAGGCAGGTGACCAACTAGAGACCTGGTTCCAAAATTTACTCAGATCTTTAGTAGTCATAATAGGTGCTGCGTCTACTAACACGAGTCTTTATAGGTTTAAAAATCGCCAAACTTACTGAAAAGTAAAACAAAAAATTCACCAAAAAGCATATTTTTTTTTTACTAGTAAAAAGGGAGGGGGCGGAGGAGGTGGTCCAGTTGGTAACGCTCTTTCAAGGCAAGCACAAGGTGTGAGTTTGGAACCGAAGTCCACAGCCAGCTCAGCTGAGTGCAGAGGTGTGTGCCTGCGATCCCAGCCCTGGAGATGTGGGGACAGAAGGGTCTGTGACCCATGAGACCCCATCTAAGTAAGAAAAGACCCATGTCATAGGTGTCAGCTCTGCTGTATTCCTGACCACAGAAGCTGCGAGGTTACACTTTTTGTTTTGAGTTATGAAGTGTTTGGGTACTTTGCTACACAGCAACAGTCCATGAAGCACCCCAAAATCCCAGCCTCCCTGGCCGTGTTTACACTCCAGCTACTGTGCTCATTTCTAAGCTACTTGCCTTGGCCCTGTCTACCCAGAATCCTTTGCCCAAATAGCCCAGGATCGGACTCGGTTTTCAGCTTCGTGGCAAGCACCTCTGCCCTCTGAGCCATCTCACCAGTCCCATTTCTACACTTCTGATACTCATTTTCCCTTTCCTTGTAACTTTCTTTCCCTAGTAACTTTCTTATAACTCTTAACCATGTTACTTGGGACTACCCGTGGGTGCTTGGAATCCTAGCACTTGGGAGGCTGGGCTAGGAAGATCATGGCTTCAAGGTCAGCCTCAGCTACTTAAGACCCTGTCTTTAAAATTTTTTAACGTCTTATAGAATCTATTTATTTATGCATATTGTCTCTCCTTCTTTAACCAGAACGTCATTTCTTTTTTTATTTTTTTTAAGATTTATTTACGTATGTATGTATGTATGTATGTATGTATGTATGTATGTATGTATGTATGTATGTACAGTGTTCTGCCTGCATATATTCCTGTACGCCAGAAGAGGGCGCCAAGATCCCACTACAGATGGTTGTGAGCCACCATGTGGTTGCTGGGAATTGAACTCAGGACCTCTAGAATTGCAGTCAGTGCTCATGACAACTGAGCCATCTCTCCAGCCCCATGATGTCATTTCTGTACAGATGAGAATCTTCATGTTTCTTTTACTCAAGAAGGCAAACATCGCTGGGTTGGTTAGTATTTCTTTCCTTTCTTTCTTTCCTTCTTTCTTTCTTTTTTTGTTTGTCTACTTGACATAAGCTAGAGTTATCTTAAGAAGCCTCAGTTGAAGAAATGCATTCATACCATTGGCCTGGAGGCAAGTGTATGAGGCACTTTCTTGATTCATGACATCACTGGGCAGGTGGTCCTAAATTGTATTTAAAAAAAAAAAAAAAAGACAAGACAGCCATGAGGAGCAAGCCAACAAACAAGCATTTCTCCATGGTCTCTGCCTCAATATCTATCTTGACTTCCTGCCTTGATTTCCCTCAGTGAGAGACTGTGACCTCAGATATATAAGCCAAATAAACCCTCTCTTCTGCGAGTTGCTCTTGGTCGTGGCATTTATGTCAGCAGTAGAAAGAAAGCTAAGACAATCTCCTATGATGGATGGTTCCACACACATCCTAAGGTTTTCCCAAATTCTCCTGTGGAGTGAGCATTTCCCTGATCCCCGAGCACAGAGGCTTCCTTCAGAGGCCACACAACCTGGGGGTGACCATTTTCGCCTGGGATACCGTTGAACATGAAGGAGAGCACCCCAGATTTGAGACTGAGGAAGTAAATGTGGGTTGACTGGCAACTTCCTGGTTCTGTAATCCTGGGCAAGCCACCCCTCCTTACTGTGGTTCCATTTCCTGTAGTGAAATTAATGTTTACCTCTCCTGCCCTGCAGGAATGTGGTGGAAAGCAAGACCTTCCTTAAAACCTTATACCTCAGTGGCCCGGGAGAAGACCGGCTTGCTGCTTTAGGATGCCCCAAGCCCATACCCACATTTACCCACTGGACTTGGTGGTAAATTATCTGCCACAGGGAAGATATGTTCCAGAGACCCTAAGAGTGTGTTAGAATGTTCCAGAAGGCTGAGCTGTATTCACAGAGGTGAAGGAGTGAGGCATGAAGGCTACAGTCAGGGGAACCCAGACTTTGAGAGGCTCAGTCACTTCTGGAAGCCCTAGCAGACGTTCTGTAGACTGTGGGATTTTAACTCCTGGACCAGCACATCACCCTGTCATCTTCTCTGTACCTCTTTTTTAACTGACTCCTTCTCCACTCCCCGCATCCTCCATCCCCTCTTCCCCGCCCCTGACAGAAACAACTAGGCATGAAGAGCTACACTTCAGCATCTCTAGCATAAATTTTAAGGACTCTCTTCAATAGCTTCCTGCCATGGGAAGGAGGGGGAGGTTACTACAGAAATCTTCTATGTTCTCTCATTCTCAACTGTCATCTATCTGCAGTCATCTATACCGATACAAAAGAAGCTTCCCTGCTCATAACACCTAGCCAGCGGCAGCATGGACCACTAACTTCAGAATGGACCCCAGTGGCGGCACAGGCCATACTTACCTCTTTTTTTAGATGTGTGCCTGTGTGTGTGTGCATTTGTATGCATGTGTGTGCCCCTGTGGGCCTCTGTGTATGTGTGTGTCTGTGTGTCTGTGTGTCTGTGTGTGTGTGTGTGTGTCTGTGTATGTGTGTGTGAGTGTGTGTGTGTGTGTGTGTGTGTGTGTGTGTGTGTCCATGTCCACGTGAATATGGAGGCCAGAGACAACTTTGGGCATGGTTCATCAGGTGTACCTCCCCTGTCCCTCCTTTTTTGAGACAGGGTCTCTAAATGGCCTGGAATTTTCCCAATAAGCTAGGCTGGCCAGCTGGGAAGTCCTCGGGGACCCACCTATCTCTGACTACCCAGTGCTGAGATTACAAGGGCACACCGTCATGCCTGGCTTTTTAAAAATGTAGGTCTGGGGGATGTCACTCAGGTCCACTAGTTTGTGTGGCCAGCCCTTTATTAAATGATCTGCTTATCAGCCGTTCCCTGACGTCCTCGAGACTGGTGAGTGGAATTATGTCCAGAACACAGTTACGCTACCAGGTCCTGTTCCTCAGCTCCTTAGGAAGCTTGTGGGCCAACCCAAGCATGACCCTGCATCCAGTTCCCAAGGGTCCTGTCTGGACAGGAGGTACCTCAGGTTCCTGTGCCAGCTCAGCCACTCCGTGGGGAGCCTTGCCTCTTCTTAGCTCTCCGATTTAGACCACCACTTCCCTCATTACAAGGGCAAGAGTTTAGGCCCTTTAATCTTCACTTGTAGAGTTTACTGGCTTTGTTTCAGGTTTATAAGTGTGTAATTGTAGGCTGGGCCCTGGGGGCACTTCTGAACTATAGTGTCTCAGCTTTGCCCATGTGTGCATACAGGGCTGGTCTGGGGCTTTGAATCTGCAGTTTGGCTGGTAAAAGTCCTAACCCTAACCTGAGAGTTGGTAAATAATTGTTTGGACTGAAATGCTACAATTTACTGATAAAAATAATAACAGTAACTATCCTTTATTGTTTGTTAGTGCCAGTCACTACATTAAATTGAGTCAGGGACAAGGACATAAGGGCAAGGAAGTTGGTCACATTCAGGCAGTGACGTAGCCAAGTTAAATGTAAGAGAATTAACTAGACTTTCTATCCTCTGAAATCACTGCGTTCTCTATTTCTCCTCCTCCACAGATCTTCCTTCTCAGTTCTTCACTGTAGAACTTCTCTTGGGCTATTAGAAGCAAGAGGATCCATTTTTCTGAGGAACCAGTGGACACTCTGATTCGGAGCTAATCAGGCTTGGACAGTGTTGCCCTTCTTCCATGATCTTCTGTCCAGTGATAGGGTTCCTCTGTGTAGCCTTGGCTGTCCTGCTATGATGACCAGGCTGGCCTCGAACTCACAGAGATCCACCTGCCTCCTGCCTCCTGCCTCCTGCCTCCTGAGTGCTGAGATTAAAGGCCTGGACTGTGATCTGACTTTTGAACACCTCTCCTGACTTGCCCACCACCTGTCTGTCCTCCCACTCTCCTGACATGTATGCAAATGGACCACACACGTGTATACACATGCGTGCACATAGAAACAGTAGCCAAATGGTGAAGAAAAACACGTTCTAGGGACAGGAGAGCACACAGAGATACTCGAGGCTTGGAAACAGAAAAACTGAAGAGGATGACATCCAGAGGAAGGAATGTTGCTCTCCCGGCCTCCCTCCGAGGTGTGTCATGAGGGTGGGGGGTGGGGTGCGGGGGTGGGGTGTGGGTGTGGGGCGTGGGGATCAGGAAGGCCTCAGGGAAATATGGCCCTGGGTATCAAATTAGCAACTCAACTCTGCAAGGCCCTGGAGGATTAGAAACTGGGATGTTCCCAGCAGCACTTGCAGGAACACTGGCTTGTCCATTCAAATGATGCTAGCCCAGCCCAGCAGTGGATCTCATTTCCAAAGCCTTGGTAGGTCAGACCTGCATTACTCATCACATTAGTAAAGGGTATATGGCTTTCCGGCACGATACACAGACTCGGGCCAACTCAAATAAAATAAAAGAGAAAGGAGGATTGTTAGAAAGCTCCCAGGGTCTTTTCTAAAACCAGTGGGCTAGGCGAACAAGTGCAAGTCTGCAAGGAAACCACGAGTTGGTGGTCATATTGCCGTCAGTGTGATTTTGTTTCCCTGTGCCTGGAATCTTTGGCTCTAGGACAGGGCGTTCTTAAGGAGCCTATGACTTCGTTCAGCTTCCCAGAAGCAGAGAGAGTCTGCTGTAGGTGACTATAAGAGTGTTCTCAAGGGCAACCTGAAAGGGAGCAAGGAAAATAGGATAGAGCTGGAGATGGCCAGGCAAGCCTGGCCCCAGCACGTTCGTCCGTGTGCTTTGCAGAGAGTGGCTTGACACGAGTTACTGCCTGGTACAGTGACACAAAGATGTACCTCACATCCACTAGCCACTGACTGGGGGCTGCCTCCGTCGGGAACATATGTTGTCAAGCATTTAGAGACAAGGTAGTTTGGTAGAGTGGGCCACTCACGGCCTTTATCAGCCACTCTTGACAGTGGCAGCTGAAATCCTGAGTTCTATCCCTAGGCCCACTCTAACACACAAAGTCTTCTGGAGTTTTCATTAGGAGTTCACCAATGTGTAGGTGAAAAGTTCTATTATATTTATCCCTCCAATCTAATGTTTATTGAAGCTTAAGAAGTGCTACCAGTGGGCTGGGGAGAGAGGTCAGTTAGTACCATGCTTGTCATGTAAGCATGGAGACCTAAGTTTGACCCCCAGAACCTACGTTGAAGAAAAAGAAAAGGAGGAAGAGGAAGAGGAGGAAGAAGAGGAGGAGGAAGAAGCAGAAGGAGGAAGAAGAGGAAGGAGGAGGAAGGGGAAGAGGAAGAGGAGGGGAGGAGGAGGAGGAGGAAGGGAGGAGGAGGAGGAGGAGGAGGAGGAGGAGGAGGAGGAAGAAGAAGAAGAAGAAGAAGAAGAAGAAGAAGAAGAAGAAGAAGAAGAAGAAGAAGAAGAAGAAGAAGAAGAAGAAGAAGACGACGACGATAGTATGGTGTCATGGGATTGCAAATCTGGTGCTAGGCAGATGGACACAGGTGGATGCCCAAGGCTCGATGGCCAGCTAATTTACACTACCTGGTGAATTCCAGGCCAGAAAGAGAAGTTACCTTACAAAAACTGTGGATTTAACCTGAGGAACCAAGGTTGTCCTCAGGCTTTCTGCATGCACTCATACATGTGCATATATGTACCTATACACACCTACACACAAATAGGAGTCATGGAGGAACATATCTACAGTACTGCATGCGGTCTGTTATTCAGGAAGTCGAGGCAGGAGTAGCATGAGTTCGAGGCCAGCCTGGAATACCCAATGAATACTGTGTCTCAACAAAACCAACCTCGGGGTGCTGGAGAGATGGCCCAGCAGTTAGTACCACGTTCTGCTTTTGCAGAGGACCTGGGGGCTGCGCTACAGCAATGACAGGATGGCTCACGCTCCCCTGCCACTCCAGTCCTAGGGGTCTGACATCCTCTTATGGTTTCCAGGACCCATGGTGTCTTCTGCTCCTGTATCCATGTGATACAGGTAACATTTTGTAAGGTAACACAAATGTACAGGAATGCAAAGAGATCAATGCAACCTTTATTTTAAAAATCCTCCCAAATAAATAAGTTAATTAAAAAGTTACCATTTGGGGTTGGGGATTTGGCTCAGTGGTAGAGCACTTGCCTAGTGAGCGCAAGGCCCTGGGTGTGGTCCCAAGCTCCGGAAAAAAAGAAAAAAAAGAAAAAAGAAAAAAAAAGTTAAAACTGATTCTTATGTTACAGGACATGCAAAAGTAGATGGTGACCGACTGTTCCGTGGACCACAGTATGCTGGCTCCTCCTCTCACCTCCTATTGGACTCTGTTGAACAGAAGAAACACTGGCTTTTAACACTGAGATAAGACAACAGACACTGTTTACGGAGAAGAGATTAGCATTGTCTCCTAAGCTGATGAGCGTGCATTCAAAGATACACCTATGAAACATTAACCCCATACAGGTTTTCTTGCTTTTCTATTTCTAAAGATGGGTTTGTTTTCCTGTGTGTGTGCCTTTGTGAGTTTAATGTGTACTACTTGCACGCAGGTGCTGGTGGAGGTCAGAAGGTGTCGGTCCCTTGGCACTGGAGTTCTGAGAGGTCGTAGGCTGCCTGATGTGGCTGCTGGGAGCACGGGTCCTTCCGAAGAACAGTAACCACTCTTAGCTGAGCCAGCTCTTTAGCTGCATGGACATGGTTTTCTCCTCCTCTTCCTCCCCCTCCTCCTCTTCTTCCTCTTTCCTGGAATTCACTTTGTATACCAGGCTGGCCTCGCTTTTTTTTTTTTTAGACATGGTTTTCCTTACTCCTTAAATTCGCATGTAACATAGGAGAATGCAGAATGACCTTATATTCTAAAGTTCTCTGTAGTTGTCCCTTGGCTATCTAAATCTATAATATGCTAATTGAACACTTATTGTTAACCAACAATTGAAGGGAGGGGCTCTTCGAGGTAACTTGGCCACAGTAATGAGGCTCCCTTGAATTTGTTTAGCATACGATAGTTCATAATATTATAGTTCCATGCGTTATCTCTTAGGGTCCTCACACAGGCCTGGAGGTAGGCACACAAGGCCTTATTATTATAATCAAAAGAAGGGGACTTCCCAAGATCACACAAGGGACAAAGGAGCAGTGGGAGGAGTACCCTGGCCACACCTGTCGATCACAGAGAAAGTCCATTGCGTACAGTCAAACAGTTCAAGTACTGAGCAGTGAGTGAATCTGATCCTCCAGGCGACGATTGCGCTGTCTCTCACAAGGACGTCTCTGGTTGCCACTTCAAGCTCCATGGGCTCAGCTCTGGGAATCCAGACTTTCCTCTTCCCTCCCCCTTCCTCCACATGTATGGAATCGGAGTGATCTCAACAATAGCCGATTGGCTTGTGTGACAATAGCTGTTGTAGGAGCTGGTGCCATGCTGAGCTCAGAACATTTCAGAGCTATGCCCTTGAGAAGCAATGCCCTTATCAACTTTCCCTGCCACCCACAGGCTTTGTACATGCTGTCCTCTTATCTATTGAAGCCTGATCCGATAACTGTGGCCCCGGTCAACCCAGGCTCCAGCCACCACTGCCTTGATGGCTTGCTTAGTGACACGCAGTCCATCCACGAGGAGTGACTTGGACTGAACTCTGTGGCAGATACTGTGCATCCCTCTTCTCGGTGGTTCTGCAGAAAAAAGGGAGGTGCCCCTTTCTTAGTATTGATCATTGAGACAGGTGAGCCCCAAGCTCAGGGACTTAGAGAGTCTGAGCTGCTGAAATAAAATACCGAAGACCGATGAATTGTCAACAAAAGAAATGTATTTTTCACTGGAGGCAGTTGATAGTGATGTACCGGCAGATCTAGGGTTGGGATCGGACCTGCGTCCCACTCTGATTTCACAGAGCAGTGGGGAGGGCAGCTCTCATCTCTTTTACAAGGGTTTTGCCATCATGATCTAATCACATCTCAAAGCCTCCATGACTAAATAAATATCATCTCTTTGGTGACATGATTTCAAAATTTGAGTTTTAAGCAGACACAGATCTTTGGACCACAACATCATTGTGATTATTTTTCTTTAAAAATGAATTTACCTGTTGGGGCTGGGGATTTAGCTCAGTGGTAGAGCGCTTACCTAGGAAGCGCAAGGCCCTGGGTTCGGTCCCCAGCTCCGAAAAAAAGAACCAAAAAAAAAAAAAAAAAAAAGAATGAATTTACCTGTGAATGTAAATCTACAGCTGCAGGGGTGGGGTGGGGGTGGAGGTGGAGTGGGGGTGGGGTAGGACTGGGGTGGGGAGGGGAGAATCTCTAGGAAGTTCCAGAGGCTGGAGATAGGGGAGGCACCCAGGAGTCAATGCAGGTGACCTTAGTTGAGATGCCTGGAACCCAAAAAGGCTACTTCCTGTAGCCAGGCAGGAAGGGATACGGACACCAACCCACCCACAAAGCAAACTTTTGACCCAAAATTTATCCAGTCTAAAAGAAATGCAGAGATGGAGAAGAGACCGAAGGAAAGACCAACCAATAACCAGCCCAACTCCAAACCCATTCCATGGGCAAGCACCAATCCCTGATGCTATTAACGATACCTTGTTATCCTTGCAGACAGGAGCCTAGCGTAATTGTCCTCTGGAGCTCTACCCAGCAGTCGACTGAAACAGATACAGATATACATTAGAAATAGCACAGTCAAACATTAGAGGTCGGGGACTCTTACGGAAGAGCTATGGGAAGGACTGATGGCCCTGAAAGGGATGGGAACCCCACAGGAAGACTAATAGAGTCAACAAACCTGGTGCCCTGGGAGCTCTCAGAGTCTGAGCCACCAACCAAAGAACACGCAGGAGCTGGAAAGAGGCCCCAGGCAGCCCAGTCTTCATGGCTGCCTTGTCTGGCCTCAGTAGGAGAGGATATGCCTAATCTGGCAGAGACTTGATGTGCCAGGGTTGGGGTGGGGGGGGCGAGGGCTACCCAGGGAGGGGTCCAACCTCTCTGAGAAGGGGAGGGAATGAAGGTAAGAGGGTTGGGGGAAAAGAGTTGGGGAGGGACTCTGAGGGAGGGAACAGGAGAGGGGAGCAGTGTTTGGGATGCAAATCAATCAATCAATCAATTAACCTGACTACAGATAGGGTAATAGAATACTTAGAAAAGCAAAAATCAAGATAATTGATAGCCCTATTCTTTTTTTCTTTTTCTTTTTTTCCAGAGCTGGGGACCGAACCCAGGGCCTTGCACTTGCTAGGCAAACGCTCTACCACAGAGCTAAATCCCCAACCCCTGATAGCCCTATTCTTAAAGATTCTGTTTTTTTATTATGCATATGAGTGCATTCGATTCTTTGTGCATATGAGCACAGTACTGGTGGGTGGGGACCAAGGAGGGTGTTGGATCCCCTGGAGCTGGAGTGATAGGGAGTTGTGAGCCCCACGCAGGTGTTAGAAGCCAAACGGAGCTCGTGGTCTTCATTAACAGCTGATGGCTCAGGTTCCAGAAACTCCATTAAGATTAGCTTTCAAGGGCTGGAGAGATGGCTCAGCAGTTAAGAGCACTGGCTGCTCTTCCAGAGGTCCTGAGTTCAAATCCCAGCAACCTCATGGTGGCTCACAACCATCCGTATTGAGATCTGATGCCCTCTTCTGGCCTGCAGGCATACATGCAGGCAGAAAACTGTATGATGTATACACAATAACTAAATATATTTTAAAAAAAGATTAGCTTTCAAGTGTCTCTTACTTGGTGACGAACTCTGTGTGTCATAGTGAACTGGATTGAGATATGTAGAACACACTGTTCAGTAGACTGCCTGGTACATTCAGACACATAATGAGATATTCTGTCATCTCCCTGGAAACAGAAAACATAATGGCCACACCCCATGGGTTTATGTATCATGTCTCCTTTTAAGTGCCTGAATCCAATTCCTACAACTCTGGTGAACTGGACCACAGAGGGGAGGTTCCCTCCCACATGCTAGCTAACAAAAACCGCTCGGCAGTGGGCCCAGCATCACGTGATGCGACTCTAGAAAACGCTTGCTTTGGCCTGATGACATGCCCATCTTTCTCGTGGATGGCAAGTGCTTCTTGGAAGAGAGGAGCAGTTGGGGAAGCCATCTCTACGAAGCGGTGCATGCTTCACAGCAAATTCTTTGCTGTGATTTTGAAGTTTTCTCTAGTTGGAAAACGTCTCAGACAGGTATCTATTGGACACTGAGCAGATCTCCCCACTCTCTTCTCTCCCTTTTCCTGCCCCTCCCTCTCCCATTTGTGTGCCCTTTGCTCCCTAGATAAATACACACTTCTGTTTTCAGTTTATATATGCATGATTTCATGGAACTACCTAAAATCCAGGAACCACAAACGAGAGAAAAGATACTTGTCATTCTGGGACTGGCTTAACTGGGTAATTCTCCATCCACCCACAACTATTTTCCTGCAAGCGATATAACTTCGCTCTTCTTTATGGCTACAAAGAATCCTGTTCTGTATATGACCCCATTTTCTGTGTCCATTCCTCTGTTGCTGGGCATACTGGTTAGTGGTGTCTGCAGAAGATTTTAAGTGAAATGTTCCCCGTGTTATATGAAGCGGGTCACATACCACACAGAGGAAATGGCTCTTAGCGTAGGGAGGAAACAGTGAAGGCGGACAGGAGGGCTATCCGTGGATGCATTTTCAAGACTCTCCACTGGGTAAATGTCCTTCTCGCTGATTCACTTTCGTCTGCTATGGTGGTGGTTTCCCAGGCCTCTCAGTCAGCAGCCTCCCTGTCCCCAGGGCACCGAAGGAAAGCAAATGAATACTTTCCTGTAAACCGACAATAGGAAAAGACTCATACAGACAAGAAGCAACCTGCAAGGCCGGGTGGGAGTGTTTTGGAAAGTGAAGTGCTGAAATACTGACCCTTCCAGATAGTTAACTTTTACAGTCATACCTTAATATTTACCTTTTTTTTTTTTTTGTATGTGATACAAAGTAGTGACAACTAATTCTGTAAGGGCCTGATGATTAAGTGTGGGACATGAAATTGGGACACATTCAAGGTAAGTGTAAAGACAGGCCTCTCCTTCCTTCCTTTCCCCTCAGTTATGCTTCACTGCTGTGATTAAACACTTACAGAAACTCCTTAAGGTGGGAAGAATTTATTCTGGCTTAAGCTTTAACGGAACGGCCGTCCCTTTCTGCCGAGTTCACTGTGGTGGGTGGGTGTGGCTTGGATGCTTCACATCTTGGTGGATCAGGCAGAACAGTGCTCAGTTGAAAGTCGAGGCCAGCTCCCAGCAGCCCATGTCAACCACCCAGGCACCTTCTCTCTCTAACATCCCACAACCTCCCCAAACCCCACTCCCAGTTGGCAACCAAGTGCCTATTCAAACCACAATATTGTTCTTCAAGACAGACTAGCTTTGAGGTTAACATCCTCTTCCTCAGCCTCCCCGTGGTTGGATTATAAATGTGCCACCACACCCCAGGCTTAAAGCAGCCCAGGTTTTAGTGTAACTGGTACAGCAGCAGGCTTGGTTTCTAACCATTCATATCCATTTTCTTTTCTCTTTGTCGATTTTTCCAGACAAGTTTTCTCTGTGTAGCCCTAGCATTTCTAGAACTACCTCTGTACACCAGGCTGGCCTCGAACTCACAGAGATTCCCACCTGCCTTAGCCTCCCTGGGATTAAAGGCATGCACCACCATTTTCTTAACTGGGAGGCAGTGCCTCACCTTTTCGGTACTTGGTGATAGTGCCCTGTCCTTCCTTCCGTGAAACCACTTCTAGCTTGTATTCCATGCACCTTTGGGTGAACCAGGGGTGAACCATATGGCTCCGATTTGTCCAGTCACAGACAGAACTTTTCCAGCCATAGTAACTCCCTAAAGAGTGGTCCTCAACCTGTGGGGTGGGGGTCAATACCAGATATTTTCATTGTGTTTCGAAACAGTGACAAAAGTTATGAAGTAACAATGAAGTGATTTTATGGTTGGGGGGTCACCCCAACATGAGGAACCATTAAGGGGTCGCAGCATTAGGAAGGTTGAGAACCACTGTCCTAAGGAACGGGAAAGAAATTCACACCAGCTCGGTGAATCGAGGCTCTTGGGAGAACCTCGCTCTTGCTGGACCCAGAGCAGAATTATCGAGACTGTTCTTGGTGCCTCAGAAAGTCTGAGTATAAAGTGAGTGTAATGAAGCATTGGGATCTTTTCTTGTTCTTCAATCGACTCTTTGACCTGACCTGAAATGACCACAAGTTGCAATAGATTGAAAAATTCTACCTCTGACTTCATTTTGCCAGGACATCTCGATGTGTCTAAATTAAATACTAAGAAAACTGAAGTCTGGAAGTGGTGGTCACCACAAACTCAAGACTACATTGGACTACAGAGTGAGACCAGGCTAGACCCGGATACAGAGTGAGACTCTGTCCTAAAACAACAACAAACATTGCCCCTTTATTAAAAGAGAGAGAGAGAGAGAGAGAGAGAGAGAGAGAGAGAGAGAGAAAGAGAAGAAACAACAGTTCTATATTTACATTTTTATTTTATGAACATGGTAAGTGTATGGGTATGGAGTTATAGTGTGTAGAAAATAGACCTTTTCTTAAAAAACATGTAATCTTGGGAAGACAAAACCAATATTTAAAAGGGGTGGGAGTCGGGTGCTAGAGAGATGGTTTAGCGGTTAAGCACTGGCTGTTTTTTCCCAGAGGACCTGGGTTTAAGTCCCAGCAACCTTGTGGTTACTCACAACTATTATAACTTTAGTTCCCAGGGATTCGGTGCCCTCTTCTGACCTCCATGGGCACCAGGCATACACGTGGTATACAGACACACATGTAGACAAAACACTCATACATAAAAAAAAAAAAAAAAAACTGAAGCCAAGTCTTAAAAGAAACAAAAGAATAGTTGAGCATAGTTTATTTCCAGCACTCAAGAGGCAGAAGTAGGTGGGTCTCTGTGGGTTGGAAGCCTGTTTGGTCTAAGTAGAAAATTCCAAGCTAGCCAGGGATACATAGTGAGGTCCAGTTGGTATTTCCTACCTAGGCATTTCATGACTTATTGACTTGCATATTATGGACTTGACATTCCTGCTCAGATGTCTGCTAGGTAACTGGAGCTCATAAAGTCTGGGAAGATTGTTTCTCTAAATCTTTCAGACCTTCTCTGACTTCCAAACTTCCCTTTGATAGCAACCCAATCCTTTCAGTTCTCAAGGTCAAGCCCTTAAATGTTATCTATTGCCCTCTGTCTCACACTGTGAGTCAAAGTTCTGAGCAAGTCTTGCTGTCTCTCTCTTTAAAATCTCTTCAGAGTGAAATTACCTCTTCTGAACTCTGCTGAAATCTGAGTTACGATAGCCTAACTGGTCTTCTTGCTCTCGTTCTTGCTGCCCAAAGTCTATTTATAGCAAATCAGCTAAAACAGTCCTCCCTGTGGATGTGACCAGAGAGACAAGACTCTTCAACAGTAGAATTTGTATGAGAGTCACAAGGTCCAGACTTAGGGGATGAGTAGAATAACTCATGGCCAGTTTTGATGATGAACTGCTATGAGTCATTAAATGTTTTAAAGGATATTTACTGACATGAGGAAACCAGCATGCTAAGCGAACCCTGGACATTAAGCCAGCAAGCACTGGATCCTTCTCCAGGGACATCACGTATAAGCGAAATGATGTAATTCAAACTGATGCATTCCCCCCTCTCTCCAGAATGTTCTCTGCTCCAAGCCATCCTTCCTAAGTTCCTTTTCAGCTGCTTGGACCTATTCTTGCTACTCTACCTCTCTTCCGTGGCTGGACTTCCTGAAGGCAGATGCTTCTCTCTCTGTTGGTGCTTGGGGTATATAGAATTACTTTTATACTGACTTACTGACTGCGAGAAGAATTCTTCCACCCCAACTACTCCTTTCTTTGCTTCTCCAACCAATTCTCTCAGGACATCCAGTTGTCTTTCTAACCCCTATCTCCCAAAGCCTCCCTTCTGCTCTGTACAAGATGAACACAGTCATTTGAAAAAAAAAATCCACTCATCATTGTGTGTGTATGATGTGCGTGTGGGTGTGAGCATGCCGAACATGAGCGTGGAGGTCAGAGGATGTGGGTTCTAGGCAACAGACTCTGGCGTGTACAGGTGGCCTCTGAGCCATCTTGCAAACTCCCGCAACCCC
Organism: Rattus norvegicus; assembly: GCF_021556685.1. Lineage (NCBI taxonomy): Eukaryota > Metazoa > Chordata > Mammalia > Rodentia > Muridae > Rattus > Rattus norvegicus. The sequence continues at coordinate 118,826,792 of NC_141541.1, forward strand.
CCTTTTCTGAAACAGTATCTTGAGACTGGCCTCAAGCTCATGACCCCCTTTCCTTAGCCTCCTAAGTTAAAGTGCTGGAATTGTGTGTGCTCTACACCTGGCCTCTTAGGTACTGTTAAACCTTGACTGTATTAGGTAAGGAGCTGCATATTTTTGTCTTCATGGCAGTGCCACACCTATTAATACTTGCTATTAAACGAACTTCCCTCCACGTGTCCCTCATCCCCCACCTTCCCTCCTTCCCAGAATAACCACTTCCATTCAGGAAGTGTCTGGAACATAGTAAGAGCATCACAGCCATTTCGACGTGTACTCAGGGGCTGGAGAGATGGCTCCGTGGTTAAGAGCATCTGCTGTACCTGCAGAAGAACCAGGGTCCGTTTTCACCCCATGGAGGGTTAGGTAGCTCACAACCATCCCTACCTCTAGTTTCAGGAAATCTGATCTCTGAGGGTGCCAAGAATACATGAGTCTATACGTACAGGTAGGCAAAACATACATAAAAATAAATCTAAATGTATATTGAAAAGAAAAGGTATTTTAGCCTCTTTAGGGCAGAGATCCGATTTTATGGCCATGCTTTTATCGCCTGTGTGCTTGGTATATGACAGGTTAAAGTTTGATAGATAAGTCAAAGTTTTATTGTTCATGTGTAAGTAGAAGTGCAGAGAGGGCCATCACTTCTGGGGTTAGGCATTCAGATGGAATTGAGACCGAAACAGCTCCTTATCAACCTCTCCTCACTTTTAAGACTGAAGAAAGTACTTTACACTTCCTTGTTTATCCTTAGGACCGAAGAGTGAGTTGCCCCTTCCGGAAGCGTCTGTGCAGAGCTGGAATTACTCGAGTGAAATTCATCATCAGAGGGTCACAGCATTCTCACTTTGATAGTTGGGTTAGCCTGGTTTTTGTGCCTGTTGATGTAATAGAGGCTACATCAAAAAGCATCTTGGGGAGGTAAGGTTTATTTCAACTTACACTTCTAGGTAACAGTCGGTCACTGAGTAAGGTCCAGGGCAGGAACTCCAGGCAGGAACCTGGAGGCAGGATCTGAAGCAGAAGCCACGAGGGTGTTGCTTACTGGCTTGTTTCTTATTACTTGCTCAGCCTGCTTTCTTATATGACCCAGGACTACATGCTCAGGAGTGGCACCATCCACAGTGAGCTGACCCCCCCACCCAAATCATTCATCCAGAAAATGCTCCACAGACTTGCCTAGAGAAATTCGGATGGGGCGTTTTCTTAATATTCCCAATTCTCAGATATATCTAAGTTTACGTGGTGATTTGAATGAGAACGGTCCCCAAAGGTTTATATATTATTTGAGTGCTTGGACTGCTGCTGTTGGTGGTGGTGTTTGAGAAGAATTAGGAGGTGTGGGCCTATTGGAGAAGATGTGTTAACTGTGGGCTGGCTTTGAGGCCTCGAAAGCCCATGTTATTTTGTTAGCTGTCTGCCTCCTGGTTGTGGGTCAGATGTGAGCTCTCAGCTGTTTCCGTGCCGTGGACTCACCCTCAGAAACGAAATCCCACTGGATGCTTTCCTCTATAATTTGATTTGGTCCTGGGGCTTTGTCACAGCAGTAGAAAAGTAAATAAGGCAGTTTGTACCAAGTTGACAAAAACTAACGTGCAGTGTTTCACTTCAGCTAAATGAAGACTCCCTTTTTACTTCAACACTAACCTCTAAAAATATTTGTGGTCAGATGTATTAAAATACACACACAAGGTTATAGACGAAATTATTGGGGAGAGGGACACAAAACAGTATAGGCAGAAGTAAAAAAAAATCTTACAAATGAGTGATTTCCAATTTTGTTGTCTGGCAAAATTAATTTATTTACACGCGTCTCACTCTTTTTTAATCCAGGCCAGCCTAACTTTCAGCCATCTTGTCTCAGCTCTTCCAGTGCTGGCTTGCGGGAGTGACGTGGTGTGGTGTTCTGAAGGCGAATGCTCCACATAGGCTCACGGATTTGAATATCTGGTCACCGTTTGGTGGTGATGTTTGGGTGTGTTGAGAAGGTGTGCTAGAGGAAGAGCGTCACTGGGCTGGGCTTTCAGAGTGTAAGACTAACGCCATTTGTAGGTTGTTCTCTCTGCTTCATGCCTGTGGGTCAGGCTGTGAGCCTGCTGCTCCGGCTGCCACGCCTGGCACTTCCCCGTGATGTGATGGGATCTTGTGGCTCTGGAGCCATCAGCCCAGACAAACCTTTCCTACGCAGCCTTGTCGTGGCGTCTATCACAGTTATAGATGGGTAACTAATGCAACCACACCCGGGGCTGGCAGGACTCTGGAGAAGTAAATGCTGGGATTCAAACCCTGGCAAATTTCTCATTGATCTCTGCTTATTTAAGAAAGGAAGAGAGCCAGATCGAATATGACGGAAATGAATTACTGCAGAGTGGCAAGTGGCTGATAAGAAACAAAAGCTAAATAAAATAAATCCTAGATTTAAAGATGCATTATGGGTAGGTAAGATGATATCAGTGAGGTTCATTTGGGTAAGTTACTCATCCCCCCTACCCAAAAAACAAAACAAAACAAAACAAGAGGAACATTAGACATACAGAGTGGTGGCCTATGCCTTTCCTGTGTGTGTGAGCAATGTTTATTGGTATTCGTAGTCTGTGTGGGTGCTCACCACTGTCACTGAGGCAGCATTTCTCAATGGACCCTGAAGCTCATGGACATGACTGGTCTGGTTGGCCAGCTTGCTCTGGAGACCCTGGCTCTGCTTTCTAATGCTAGGATTACAAATGAACTCCACACTTGCCTGACATTTATTCTGGGTGTACAAACTCTGGTCTTCATTCCACAGCAACCCTGTAGTTTTCAAACCATCTCCTGGGTTGGGGATTTAGCTCAGTGGTAGAGCGCTTGTCTAGCAAGCGCAAGGCCCTGGGTTCGGTCCCCAGCTCTGAAGAAAAAAAAAAAAGATCTGTAGTCAAACCATCTCCTTAGCCCAAACAGCTTGTTAAAAATAATCTTTTTATTTGAAAATTTCATACATGTAATATGTTTTTGACCTTACCTATCCTACTTCCCTCTACCTTCCCCCAGAGACCTTCAAATCCATTTTCCTCTCAACTTCACGTCCTCTTAAAATTATTAGAGTCTTGACCAATTACTATTTTAAGATTTATTTCTATTACTTTTAGATATCTATGCGTGTGTCTCTGGGTGAGTTGTGTACGTGTGAGTGCACGTACTCAACAAGGTCAGAAGTGGGAGATTTCCCTGGAGCTTAGAGAGTTGTGAGCCACTCAGTCCGAGTGCTGGGATTCAAACTTGGGTCCTTAGAAAGAGCAGTATATGTTCCTAACCACTGACCCATCTTTCCAGCTCCTGAGTCTAGTTGCTGTTGGCCCTGTGTACATGGGTGTGAGGCCACCCACTGGGGTGAGTCATGACCACAAAGGAAAGCTACTCTCATTCTTCAGCAGCTCTCAACTGTCGGTAGCTCCTGAGTGATCCCCCAGGGGTCGCTTTGCCAGCCTTGCTGGAACTCTGACTGGCTTGCTCACACAAGTCCTCATAGCTTATTTTCAGTGTTTGAACTAATGATGTTTCCAGATATGTGTTTCCAATAGAGGCACATCATGCAGCTTTGGCCAAGATAGTTCCATGTAAAACTATGAAGAGGCAAGACAAATATGAAAAACACATTGCTGTCATTAATATCAGAGATTCATATTAAAAATAAATCCATTTCCACTAACTATGATAGCTGCAACACAAAGTACAGTACCTGATGCAGGTGAGTAAAAACGGCAACGAATAAATATGTGTTATTCAAAAAGGGAAAAATTTTACTTCTTGGCATTATCAAAGAAAACCATGAAAGGTTTGCTGGAAAGAATAAATATGTGTGGATCCAGCCATCTCACTCTCCAAAACTGTAAACATTTGCAAAATTTTCCTTCATCTATTAATATATCTGCAGAGCAGCCAGCCCACACAGACCTGGGGCACTCACATGTCAGAATATTCCATAAAGATCTGGGAACAGATATTTTTGGCAGAAAGAAATACTTAATGTGCCGAGAATGACTGCCTACGAAGTAATTCAGGGTTACAGACTGAGTCAGGGACTCCTTGCAATGACGAGTGTCAGTCTACAACATTCCTCACAACGTTCGAATCGTTGATTACAGACTTGTCCAACAAGAGGAGCTCTTTTTGTTTTCTGTTGCCAAATAGGTGGCAAAATATGAAGGGGAGGTAACAGCGAACTTCTAAAGCTGCTTCACAACACTATCTTAATGCCTGTTTTTTACAGTGAAGGAGAGCTAGGTGTGGTGGCCCTTGCCTGTAACCCCAGCACTGGAGAGGCTTCACTGACCTGGTAAATTCCAGGTCTATGTGAGATTTAACATCTTTAAAAAACGGAGGAGCATGGCTCCAGGGGAAAGCCACCCAAAGCTGCTGTCTGCGTGCCAACTGTGGACGGACAGAAGACAGACAGATAGACAGTTTCTCTCAGCACTTTCCCCTGTGCAATGAACCTTCAGAGTTGATCCCGAACGGCAGCCCCACGAACAGGAAAGGTTGATCAAACCTTTTATACCTCAGTGGCTGTGGGCAGCCCTGAATGTCCTTTTAGAAGCCATCAGACAAAATCTAAACATGTCATCTGTGGGCTTATTCGTGGGTTTCTGAAATCTGCCGTTTTTGTAGATGGGAGGTTGCATCCAAGTCCATTTTGTGCCCTTTCCTCTACATACCTGCTCAGCTATCACTTCCTGCCAGAGGTCTTCTCTGATCATCATCTCCAGCCAGGCCTCACCCTCAAAATATTCTCATCATTGCTTGCCGCTGAGTTCACGACAATCCATCATTACCTTGTTTATCTGCTCAAGTTCACCTACTCAATTAGAAGGCAAATTTCCCCAAGAGCAGGATCAGGGCTTCCTGTGCTTTGAACTTTGAACGGGGGCTTCCTCAGATACTCTGGGATTAAAGTACACGCCTATGATTTGACTGACTCACTCACGCGCTCGCTCTCTGTCTTCTTCTTCTTCCTCTCTCTCTCCCTCCCTTCCTCCCTTTTTTTCTCTCTCTCTCTCTTCCTTCCCCTACCTCTCTCCCTGTGTGTGTGTGTGTGTGTGTGTGTGTGTGGTGTGCGTGTTGTGTACAGGTCTCACTGTGATAATTCAAACTCCTTCAGTCTGCCAAGGCTCCAGGGTACCAGTGACAACGGACCTACAGTATCACACCTGTTTTTATGCTGGGAATGGCACCCAGGGCTACAGGTGCGCTAAGTAAGCACCCGATTAACTGCGTACAGCCTCAGCTGTAAATTTCTTTAAAAACAGGTATTTCCATTTCCTTCGGCCACATCCACCCTCCACGTCCTTTCCCACTGACTGCGCGCCAGGTGCCTCGCTTACCCAAAACCTCCCACCAGACCGTTTAGAAGCCACCTGGTTCAGTACGGTTACGAAACGCTCGGATACCAGCGCTCCGGACCAGGCCTGGCTTGAGCCGGTGCGTGCCCAGCGTGTCGCCCTTCCTGTCAGCCGCTCCATCATCTGGTGCGAGCCAGGCGCTCCGCGGTCCAGCCAGTAACCTCCAAGCCGCGCGCGTCCGCTACCCCGCCGCCCGCCACAACTACTTCCGGGTGAGCGGGTCGCCGGCCGGTGGCCCCGCCCCTCTGCCCCGCCACCGCCGCAGCTGCAGCCGCCGCTCGGGCTGCGGCTCATCCCGGGTTGCGTTCGCCGTGTCGGCCGCGGCGCGAAGGGCGCCCTGAGTGTGACTACACGGTCGTCCGCAGCGCGAGGAGCCCTTCTTTTGCCTCCCTGCGGCCCGCGGGGTGGACGGTGCGGGGACAGAGTGTGGCCGCCGCTCCCCTCTCCCGGCTCCGGAGCGGCCGATCTGGCCCTTCCGGGCGGCGCCGCAGCCTCATCCCGCGCCACACGCAGGTAAGGGCAGGCGGCCGGCCCGGTTGTCTCGAGGCGCTGCCCAGAGGCGGTTCTGGGCTGGGGTTGCCTGGAGGGTCTCCGGCTAGCTTCTCCCGCCCCCCGCGGGGGAAAAAAGGGTTACGCCCCTTGGACCGGGCATCACTTGGGACAGCTGGGTGCTCCAGCTCCCGTTGCTCCCGGCGCCACACTCTCTCAGACTCTTTCCCCTGTCCCGGGAGGAGCCGCCCCGGGAACGGTGTCAGGCCGGTGGAGGGCGTAGCTTTTTAAGTGAGATTCCCCCATCTCCTGCTTCCTTCTTGATCTGAACTGAAGCGCGCGGGCTTAACAGGCTCAGGGCAGGACGGTCAGGGTTAATGCTTGACTAATGCCGGGCGTTATTTACACCCACATTGTGGAGTTTCATAGCTCCAGTCAGGCCTGGTTTCCCTTTGGTGTGGATATCCAGCAGGAAGCAGGGGACATAAGAGAACCCCGAGGAGAAAAGTTCAAGCGTTTGCTTTATGTATTTATTTTTCCACCTCGAGACATACAAGTACAACGCCGAAACATGGCTGAAGGGTATCCCAAACTTTCAGTATTTGTAGCCCCCTCTTGATTTTCCCATTTAGTGACTCAGCATTTTTGCTGCAGTTTTTATATAGTAGGTTGATTGACGAAAAACTATGGAAAGGATAACAGTAGGTGCTATTCGAGTTGTGTTATCACAGTGAGAAGAGGTGTAGTCAGGGTATCTGGGCAGATACATTCTTAATCAGTGTTTGACGTTTTCTCCCCAGTAGGTGTGAGAAGCTGTAATTACTGAAGAGTGCATAGTGTTGCAGGAAGAGTTAGTTGGCCAAGTTTACCGTGGCTTGAATGTCTTGCAGAGTTAGCCCTCATTAACCAGCATCACCCTCTGTTTAAGAACTACAGAGAGACGATGACCTGGTATTTAATACACTCATGCCGAGTGAGAATTTCGGAAAGTGTGATTCATGTAGGAAGTTAGGTCACACTCTGACTCGTCGATCGGGATCTTCACATTGAAGTAGTGTAAGAGTCGCTTTCTGCCCGCTTAATTAGATAATTGTACTCTTTTTATAGCAAGTGATGGATAATTTTTGGTTCTGTTTGTTGCTGGGTGGTTGTCGCGCACTACGGTATGGAAATAAAACGTTAATGTTCGCATGATGTTTGTTTTTGTAATCCTCTGTTAGTTACTAAATGGACTGCTGTGATTTTTAAGGCCCCCTGCTTTTTTTTTTTTTTTTTTTTTACCAGATGTGGGAAGACAAATGAAGGGATTTAGAAACCAAATAAATGCCAGTGGAAAGGAGAGCTACCATCACTAAGGTACGAAAGAGTACTGTGGAACGTCTGCATACATAAAATAGCCTTTTGAGAGGGAGGCTACAGCACTTTGCCGTCCTCTCCTTAAAGACCCTGAATGACCCTAACTTCTGTTCTGGAAGGAGTTGTGTTGAGGTTTTGGTTTATTTTTAGAATTGACTAATTTCAAACTAGAAGTAACTTTTTATCGCTGCAGTGTCATTTGGTCATTTTAGTCTTTCAAAATGAGATGCCAAGAAACTTTGAATCCCACCGTTCTTGATAGGGACAATCTTGTTTTCCGTTTTTTGTTTTTTGTTTTTTTGTTTTTTTTTTTCCTTTGTAGAGTCCTGACTATTTTACCTTGATTGACAGTTAGAAGTCCTGTCAACTAATTGGGAAGTAATGCCAGATGTATTAATGTTGCTGAAGACAGACATGCCTTTGATTCTATGACTAAATTTTTGGCATCTTTCTCCCTTTGGATATCGATACTTAAATTCAGAGTGTTCCCTAATGTTGCTTTTTATTTCTGTCCAGCTGATAGGATGATGATTCTGTTCCTTGTTAACAGAGATTCCCTTTTGAAAATCCCTTGTGAAAATCTTCACTGGGGATGGTCTTGGTGCATAGTCTTGGTGTAAGAGGAATCTTCTTAGGTTAGGATTTAAGCGTCTTCATGATGGAGGGAAAAGAGAAAATGTATTTGGCAAGCTGTTTCTCTTTTGCAACACAAAAAACAATTTCTTCATTAATTTAGGATGGAAAAGTCTTGCAAAGATCTTCGTGACTTGCTTACCCTGCTCCTCTATGAAAAGGGACAGATTTGATGATGTGATGGTGGGGTGGGTGGGAGCTTTGGTGAGGATTAGCTTGTCCCAGCCAAGGACTCCTGTCTGTTACACCTACTGACAGTTCTGTTAGTAGCTGTTCTCTTTTAGGTAGTTGCTTTCCCTTTGGAGAGTCTGAGTGGTGGAAGTGATCCCTTACCTGGGAAAACATACTACCTTACCCTTTATGCTTGCAAATAGTCAGACAAGACTCCGGCCATCACTCAAACCCGGCTTCTAAAACTTGAGAAGGAAAGGAATTGAGCAGAGTTTTCCTTGTGAGTTAAATAGCTTTGTCCCTGTCCCCATTTCCCCCTCCTTAAAGCTAATAGCAGGCAGGACTATCATGGGAAATGAGTTGATTGACAGTGCACTTTAACCTTTCAAACTTTCTGGCCAACAGCAAATTAGTCTAGACTTAAAGCCATTACACCCTAGGCTAGAATTATAAATTGTGAAGCTGGGCTTATCATGATGGGGCTATATATCTTCATTTGTTCACTTACTCACTTATGCTGGTGGTTGGCGGAGTGGGGTATGGGGGTGGGAGCTAAGAGAGTGTGCTGTTTCCTAGAAGGTCTCGGGGACTCAATACCTGTGTGTGCTCTTATTTTATTTTAGGGGTCGGGAAAGAAATAGGTAAATAGACAGTTGGAGAGAGGGAAGAGATACAGAGAGAGAGAGAGCTGATGGTATGGTCCCCGTGGCGTTTGTGAACCTTTTAAAGATTATAAAGCTTGTAAAGTAAACAGTCGTATGAGGAAACAAACCCCTTCCTTTCTGCCCAAACTTCTTACCTTCCTACAACCCTGTTCCCCAGAGATAGCAGAGTTAGTGATTGTCCATGCATTTTCCTCTTCCATATTTTCAGTCACATGTATAGTTGCATATGTTTACAAGTGTCTTCTCCTTGTGATATAGCTGAGATATGTTTCTGTATTAGCACCCGTCCCAATCTCATTTTATTTTAAAAAGACTGCATTTATTCATTTTCCATAGTTTCACTGATTCCATGTTAGTAAACATTAGGTCGTTATTAGTCTTTTGTAGACAGGGCTATAAGAAAAGCTTTTAAGCACGTGCCTGACTGTTACAAGTTTATCTGTGAAGTGCAGTTGTGAGCACATGGCTGTGAAGTTGGTGCTTAGGTTCTGAACATGAAAAATTTGTTTTATATTAGAGTTTATTTTATAATAGAAGATAATGTTTTCTCAGGCACAGGAGGAGGAAGAATTAAAAAAAAATATGTTCTTTACTCATCTCTTCATTTTAAAAAGTAGAGTGACCTAGGCTTTACACCTGGCTGTTGTCAACATTCGGCAGGCTCAGCCAGGACACTGAGAGTTTGAGGCTACTGTGGCCTATACAGCGTGTAGTAGGACCCTGTCTCAAATAAAATTGCAAATGTGTCTTATAAGTCAATTTAAGACATTTTTGTGTATTAGATGGTTAATTTAAATTGGTAAATGTCAAAATACCATAGTTGAAGACTGGTAATTGACAACATAAACCACTTATATTTGGTAAAATGGCTGTATCTTGTAGGTTATATTTTCTGTTAATGAAAAACTTATATAGCTGGGTGTGGTGGTGCACACCTTTAACCCAGCACTTGGGAGGCAGAGGCGGATCTCTGTGAATCCAGTGCAGGCCTGGTCCAGATAGCCACTTCTAGGTCTGCTGGGGCTGCAGACAAAAAAACCAAACCAAACCACCACCACCACCAGAAAAAATAGAAAACAACTTTTATATAGTTTTCAGTTTTGCCCTGCTAAAGTTAACTGATCTTAGTCCTAAGAGAAAGAAATGACCCAGAGTTTCTTCTTCATCTTCCACATCCTCCTTGAAGTAGAGTAGATGACAGCACCTGAGAGGCAGATGTTACTGCGCTGTTGGTAGATCCCTTTGTCAAAGCAGGAAGTAGGTGTGAAGAGTTGGTTGCAGAATGAGGGAGGGCAAGTCACAATTTCACCTGAAGTTCTGTAGGTTACTCATGGCCATCGGGAGGTTCAGGAGCCTTTGTCCTCTTGAAATGAGACAGAGAGTAAGCACTGAGCTGCCCAAGTGTGGTGAAGCTAGAGCTCATGAGTGGCAGTTTCCCTGGATGCTGTCCAGGGTCTATTTTGAGGCCCTGTCAAAACTTGCCTGACGGATCTACCACATAACTGTAATCTGGCCTGGCCCTGCTGCAAGTCAGGAAGGCCTGTGGTTTAGGGAAAGTGGCAACTGCAAAAGAGGGAGTTCTGAAGGGAGGCCTTCAGAAGATTGGTGCTAAGTTTTGGGCTGAAAATTTGCTGAGCACGTATACTGCTTATCCTAGCATCCAGGTGTTCTCTGCTTTAGCCTCCAGGTGTTTGCTTTCTGTTATTTATTTATTGATGGAAAGGGTTTGATTGCAGAGAACTAAAGAGGAATTTTTTTTAGGATTATGTGCATGAGGAGAAACATAGAAATGTCACAGCTTAATGTTTTATATTTTGGGTCTGGGAGCATTTGCCAAGAATACACACACACACACACACACACACACACACACACGCGCGCGCGCGCGCGCGCGCGCGCACACACACACACTGTTATGGAAGCAGGGAGGACACATCCCCAGTTGAAATTGTCTTAACTCAGAGTCCTTCACACTTTCCATTGGGATCTTGGAATGACGACTGTTTTATAGGAGTGTGTGGAGTTCACACAGCTAAATTATCTTCTTACTCTATTTTTCCCATGAAAGAGTTGTGAAATCATATATATATATATATATATATATATATATTCCCCCCCCCCCCCAGCTGAGGACCAAACCCAGGGCCTTGAGCTTCCTAGGCAAGCGCTCTACCACTGAGCTAAATCCCCAACCCCAAAATCATATATTTTATTTAATTTTCTTCATTTTATTTTGTATGCATATGTGTGCGGGTCTGTAAGTTAGAGGACAGTTTGAAAGACTTGGGTCTCTCACTGTATGGCTCCAGGGGATCAAATTCTGGTTGTGAAGCTTAGGGCAAGCAAGTGAGCCTTGTGGCCCTGAAGTTGTCTTTAAACTCTTGCTGCTTAGCAGACGACATAGTTGTCTCTTTGTGTATATAGTGCTGCATGGAGGCTCTGGTGTTCTCTATGTTCAGTGAGCACTTAGGTTTAAAGTTCTCTAGGTGACCTCACTTTGACCAGAAAGCTGTGGAACAGCTTACTGTTACACCCCAACCAAGGTTCCCGTCCTGCTTCACTGCTGAGCTGTTCCACAGTCAAAGGTTTCTGCAGGAATCAGCTTGCAGCTCTCCCTTACAGGTGTGAGGCTATCGCTTCAGGGTACTTACTCTGGGGCATTAGCGGTTCACGATGATGTCTTTAGTGTAAGGAGAAGGAAGCAGCAGTCCCTGTTCATTCTGTCTGGCTTATTCCTATCAGCTCTTCCTACTCTCGGGCTCTCTTCCCTAGAACAATACAACAAAACAAAAAGGAAAACTTGGGGTGGACTGAGAGTGGTCAAGAATTGGGAGAAACCTTTAAGTGCTCTCATGGTGCTCTGTTTTCTGAGAAGTGAGCTGCTCTGTGCCCCTGCCGCACCATGGCAGGATTACAAACTAAGGTTTTCCATGTTCTCACTTTGGACCTCGTATATGTCTTAGGGTCTCCCCATATGAGCATCACATTTTAAATTAGTTTTGATGTAATGGATCTGTTTAGTGCTTTTGAAAACATGGAATTTTTAGGCTGTTTTCTTTAGGCAGTTGTTCTTTCTGTGGTCCCCACTTTCACATAGAAACATTTTAACAGCTGGGAATTAAAGTGTATGGTCTACAAACAATAAGATGTTACTATACTCATTTTTCTGTTAACAGTTTAACTATGTTTAATATAAATTGAATAAATTTAGCAAACACATGTTGTTACCTTTAAAAAAAATAAAGTACTCCAGCTAAGTGATTCAGAAGTTGTAGGGTTAAAGATAAATATTTCAGGTTCAAACCTCTCCCCTGACTCCAGGTCATGGATAATGCTTTATCTGTGGACAATTAAGGAAATGAGGTCATTGTCTCCTTGTCCTGCCAAGTTCACTCCTTGCAATCCACCTGGGCTTATGTTTTGATTGTGGTAAAACTTAAACAGTGTTGCCATATTGACCTTTCCCATCCTTTCCATTGTGGAAGGTAGATGCAATACAAGTCTCCCTACCCCCTGTTTGAGTGCTGGGGACTGGGTCCCAGGGCCCTGCACATGCTACGTAAACCCTCTGCCACGGATCTCCACCTAAGCCCTTAAACCGTGTGTAATTGCACAGCTCTGTGGCATTACAGTGCACTCAGAGTGGTGCAACCACCCAAGCATCCCCCTCCAGGTTTTCATCATCCTAAACTGAGAGCTGCCGGTCAGATGTAACTACTCACTTCCTTTAGCCCTTGGCAGCCACTTCCTATTTTGTCTCCATGATTTAAATACTCTACTCTAGATCTGCACATATTTCTGGAATCACATATCTGCTCTCTGTGTTTGGCTTATGTTATGTAGTATAAAGCTGTCAAAGCCATTCATGCTGTAGTGTGTACGTTTGACTTCTGCTGATCACCATTTAGCTCTCCTACCTTTTGGTTACTGTGAGTAATGCTGCCAAGGACTAATGGCTGCTTATGACTGTGCAAGCCCAGTTCATTATTTTGTGTCCATAACCAGGAAGGGAAGTGCTGAATCATGCTAATTTTATGTCTGGATATTTGAGAATCACCGTGCCGTTATCCCTCAAGAGTCCTCGCACATTCTGCCTGCCTACACTTGTTATTTTCTCTTTTCTTTACATTTTTTTCTGTTTTTCTCCTTATAAAGCCATCTTGATGAGTTTGTGAAGAATATCCCATCATGGTTTTGATTTGTATTTCCCTAATTACTAATGATGTTGAGTATCTTTCTGTGCATTTATTAGCTACTTCTGTCTTTGTAGAACATACTGGCCTTATCCTTGCCTCTCTAGTGCTGAGATTAGAGATGTGTGCCACCTACCCGGTTCATTTCTTAATTAAAGATTATTTTATTTTACGTGTATGGGTGTTTTGCTTCATGCACGTCTGTGCACCATGTCCATGCAGTACTCTTGGAGGGAGGCCACATGACATGACACCCCCGGAGCTGAGTTAAAGATGGTTGTTGTTAGCTTCATGTGCTGACAGTCAAACTTATGTTCTCTGGAAGAGCAGCCAGCACTCTTAAGTGCTAACTGTATTTCTAGCTTCATGTCCTTTAAAACATTAATTATATTACACACACGCATACACACACTCTCACACGCACGCACACGTGTGAGGTTCTGTATTTTGGTGTGTGCACATGTGCCCACAGCATTCACGTGGAGGTTAGAGACCAGCTTTGTGAAGATTCTTTCCTCCCGTGTTTTCCTTGGGTTTGAGGTGTCAAACTCCGTCACCTTCAGGCTTGGTGACAAATACTTTCTCATCTGCTGAGCCATCTTACTGGCCCTTACTTTGTTTTTGTTACTGAGTTTTAGTTCTTTATATATCCTAAATATCAACCCTATTTACAAGTGTTTTCCTCGTTAGTTCGCCTTTTTACTGTTTATAGGTGGCTTTGATGCACAGAATTTAAATTTGGTGAAATCTAGTTTGCCTATTCTTTTATTGTCTTTAATTTTGTCAAATTTGACAAGAAATATTTGTCAATCCTGTCATGAAGATTTTCCTGTATGTTTTCTCTGAAAAGATTTATAGTTCATATACTTAGGTTTTGATGACTCATGTGTTAATTTTTGATGCTTTGGTGATAAGCCTAGCCTTTCACACCCAAGCTGTCTCTCAAGCTCTTGAGTTAACTTTTGTATGTTGTGTAATCTAAAGGGTCTAACTTTGTCCAGGTTTGAATTTACCAGTACCACTATCTATAGGAAAGCCGATCCAGTCTCCTTTGGATGGCACCTCTGTTGACCGTCATTTGACCATACCAGTGGGGTTTATAGATGGACATTTAACTGATGTCTGGGTCTGCTCTGTGCCTGCAGTACACCATCTTAATTACTGTGGTTTTGTAGTAAAATTTTAGATCAAGAAGGGTTGAGGGGAAAGGGTTTATTTGACCTGAAATTCGAGATCACAGTCTGTTGTGGGGAAGTCGAGGCCGAAACTTGCAGCCCACATTCTACCTAGGGTTTAGAGAGGGAAATGAGTGAATCCATGCTGCTGAGCTCACGTTCCATAGCCTGCTTTACTGATAGAGTTCAGGGCCCACCCTGAGCACTGGACTGAGTCTGGTACTCTCCTCACAGACATACCACAGGCCAACCCTGAGGCACTTTCTCAGTCACGACTGTCTTCCCTGGTGTGTCAGGTTGTCAGTTAAAATGACCTAACACACTGGGCTTTTGATAGGATTATACTGAATTTGTGGATTGTTTTGACTTGTTTTACAGTTTTAATAGCGCCGTTTTGCTTCTGTGAACGTGGATGACGTCTTTCAGTTAACTTCTATTTTCCTAACTTCTTTTGGCAGTATTTGCAGTCTTTTGCTTCCCTAGTTAAGCTTATTCCCAAGTATTTTACCTTTTTAATGCTATCATCAATGGAATCATTTTTTGAATTTCCCTTTTAGATTGTTGGTATATAGAAGCAAATCTCTCCCCCCCTCTTCCTCGCTCTCTTTTTCCTCCCTCTCTTCCCTCCCATTTCTAAGGTATGCCCCACCATGTATTTGCCTTAGTTTTTATATTTTCTAGCTTTGCTTAGGTTTTGTTGTTAAATGATTTAAAGGTTGGAAGTACTGTGTGTAATTATACAAATTTAAGAGCTTAAGACTGCATGTCTTGGGGTTGGGGATTTGGCTCAGTGGCAGAGCGCTTGCCTAGGAAGCGCAAGGCCCTGGGTTCGGTCCCCAGCTCTGAAAAAAAGAACCAAAAAAAAAAAAAGAAAAAAGAAAAAAAAAAAGACTGCATGTCTTTCATTGTCCCTGGTTTTGGGTGGCAGGAGTCTGAGACGGGTTGAGCTGGGTACTCTTTGGTGTGTTGAGTGAGACTGTACTGAAGGTGTGACTCAGGTAAGTTAGACTGAACTGGGGGAAAATCCACTTCTAAATCATGTGGGTTGTTGCCAGAATTGGTTTTGTTGTGGTTTAGCTCTGAGGCTTCTTCACCTGGAGAGCTCTTCACTCCTGAAGACTTCTGTCAGCTGGCTTGGGGCAGCCCGAAGTTGTTTGTAGTTGTTGCAGTTCATCAAAGCCACCACGGCAATCTGTGCAGCAATCAGCTAGCACCACAGTCTTCCACAATGCAACAGTCACAGGAGTGCCATCCTGTGACCTCTGCCATCCTCTGTTGGTTAGAAGTAAATCTTAGGTCCACCCATAGGCTTCATGTGTCAGGGATAGTTACAAAATGGTGTGAATACTGGAAAAGAGATTCAGGGCAGGGAGCCATGTAAGAATTTGTTTGTTATAGCTGGTTACAAAATGACACATTGTATATTATATACCTTCTTTGTTTAAAGAAATATCTGGGGCTGGGGATTTAGCTCAGCGGTAGAGCGCTTGCCTAGGAAGCGCAAGGCCCTGGGTTCGGTCCCCAGCTCCGGAAAAAAAAAAAAAAAAAACAAAAAAAACAAAAAAAAAAAAGAAATATCTGTTTTTAAATGTTACTGTCTTCAGAATTATTGTTGGTTTAATTGTTATTTTGTAATTGCCCCCTTCTCCCCCCATCCTGGGTCTGACTATAATTCATGCTGTCCTAAATTTACTATACAGCTCACACTGCCCGCCATCTAACCAATGCCAAGCCTCTTCAGCCTCCCATGAGTGGGAATGGAAGGCATGAATCATCTATAGCTTCCATTTCTTCTTTACCTCCTTGTAGCATTCCAGTTTTGAAGTTAATAATTGATGTTTTCATTATAATCAGATACTGTGTATTACTAAGCTGCTTGTTATATTGGCTTTTAAATTAAAAGTTTGCATAATTTTCTTTCTGTCTATTGCCCCCACTCATAAGCTCCAGCAGTTTTTCATTTTCCCCCAAATTTTCCTGTATTTATCAGCATGTAACATAAGTAGCAACTAGTTTAAGGAATATAGAAAAATATAAAACAAAATGGTTAAAGAATAAAGTGAGGGGTTGGGGATTTAGCTCAGTGGTAGAGCGCTTGCCTAGGAAGCGCAAGGCCCTGGGTTCGGTCCCCAGCTCCGAAAAAAAAAGAACCCCCCCCCCAAAAAAAAAAGAATAAAGTGAGTATCAGTATCCTCACAACTAAGCTAAGATTATGTGTGACAGATATCTGGGATGGTCCCTCGGGATTCCTTTCCCTGGCACCTGCTGTCCTCCACCTGGTCACAGTCACATTTTATATATCAATGGCGCCCCAACTCCTGAAGTTCCCTTCACTTTTGTATGTATGCACTCCTACACAATGTGCAGTTTAATTTTGAAAACTGGAAACCTGTATCACCTGATGAATGTTTCAGAACAGGTTAATTGCTTTTGTGGTACTGGGACTGAACCCAGGGCTTTCTGCATGTCTGGCAAGGTCCTACCACTATGTGATATCCATAACTCAGCTTGACCACTTTAACAGTCCCTAAGTCTTAATACAGCCAACCCTGTTTTTTCTTCTCCACTTAGATCCTTGTCTGCTATAAGCTGGGAAGCTGTCAGATTGAATCTGTTCCATAAGCACCCGAGGAGGTCAGCTCTAGGGCCTCTTATCCCTTAGGGCTGTGGAGGGCCACACTGGTACTTTGCATCAGGCTGGCAGATGCCAGGGTAAAGAGAGGAAGTGTGGTACATTTCAGAATGTTTGATGGCAGGCCTGGCCCCTGTTTGCTCTTGCCCACATTACATTATCAAGAATGCAATGACATGACTGTGCTCTCTGCAAGGAAGGATGAGAACGTAACGTAACTCTGGGTCCAGGCGGAAAAGGGAAACAGCTTTGCATGGCAACTGGTTTTGGCCATGGTGTGTTTTTGAGTGGTATATTGTTTGGTTTTGGAAAACCGAGTGTCCGGAAGGAAAGTCCATCTTGCCCATTTAGGTGAAGGCTTTTGAGAGGAAAATTGCAATTCTTCCTTGAGCCCTTGGTGGGTGTGTTTTTGAAAGCTTGTTAGTGAGCTGAGCGACACATGACTTATCAGGTCATTTATTGTAGCCGAAATTTTTACCAGGAATCGGAAAATATCTGGGAAAAATGTGGTGAGGGAAGCAGACTACTTTGCATGTTTTTGCCTCTGAGTGCATCATGGTCTAGTTCTCAGGGATAGATAAAAGTTAAACACCCTGTTGGGAAGCAGATCAGCTTTTCCAGGCATTAGAGGAAGGGACCACAGGAAAACTCAAGATGGGGTCAAGGCAGACTAAACAACCTATGACAACCTGGGCTAGATTTAGGTTAAAGGGACATCCCAAAGACTGGTAGACTAGTAATGACAGTGGTCCTCTGCTAGGTTTTTTTTTTTTTTAATTATATGGCTTCAGGTTTTTTGTTTTTTTTTTTTTCCTGGAATATCAGTCATCCACTGAAGACCTCTAATGCCCTTCATTTGTGTTAGATTTATTTCTTATATGCTCAGGTCTCTCAATTGTCCTCTCTGATTTGATGAAACATTTTAGTAGCTTACTGGAAAGGGTGGGGGGGGGGGTAGGTGAGTGAAGTTTTGAGCCCTTACCTATTCGGAATGTCTTTCATAGTCAGAGTTGAGAAGAGTGTGGCTTGATTGGGTTATAGGTTGCTTGTAGGTTGTCTCTGAGTTTGCTTCATGAGTTTATCTTGTTTCCGGAACTTCTAGAAGTCTGAAGGTGTTGTGTTAACTTTTAGATAACTGCTTTCCTAGTCTCAGAGGCAGCTAGTGTCTCATTTCCCATGTGTAAATTCACTGTGATGACTTTCTATGTCACTCCTGGTGTGAGTCAGCACTGATGTTGGACCAGCCTTTCTGGCAGCTGTCCTCAGTCTCACTCACGGCCTCTCTCTCATTCTCTTGTCTTCCCTCTCCTCAGTTTCTCTCATGTTAGCATTGTAGACCCTATTCCCTGTGCTTGTTTAAATTTTAACTCTTTATTTTCTGTCTTTTTTTCTTCTGTGAGATTTCCTGAACTTCGTTTACCAATTGTCTAAGAGATTATTATTGTTATTATTAATTAATTTTTTTTGAGACAGGGTTTCTCTGTAGTCCTGGCTGTCCCAGAACTCACTTTGTAGACCAGACTGGCCTTGAACTCACTGAGATCTAGCTGCCTCTGCCTCCTGAGTGGTGGAACTAAAGGTGTGTGCCACCCACCATCCTTTAGTTCTTTATTGAGGTAAAATCCACAGATCACAACATTTACCCATTAACCTAGTGCTCCCTGGTTCTTCATGCATCTACACAGCTGTCTAGCCAACACCACCATCTGACCCCAGAGCCTTTTCATTACCTCTAGAAGAAACCATTGCCTTCACTCCTTCCCTCTAGGCTCTGGGAAGCAGTGTCTGCTCTCTGTCTTTGTGTGTCACCTCTAATGGACATGCTACAGAAATATCTACAATATGGGATCTTTGTTTCTGGTTTGGCTGTGGATAAAGTCTTGGAGGTCTAACTGCAGATTATATAGAGACCTTAAAAGTGATGTTGATCTTTTTTTTATTTTTTATTTTTTTATTTTTTTTTATTTTGGGCCTGGCCCTCACGCCTGCCACTTAGAGATGCTCACAGCTCTGTAGAGGTCAGACTGCTTATTTCTTTCTGGAGTCACTCTTTACAGGTCTTTATGCTGACAGTCACTGGGGGCTGTCCTCAGTTAACCTTTCTCCACTTAGCTTTATGCATCGTAAATATTTAATTCCAATTACAGCCTCCCACTGTCACCCATGCCTCAGAACTTAGGATTTACTGTAGTTTAAGGAAGTAGATGAAGTAATTGTGGTTGCTCCTTATGCATACCTGGAACTAACTCAAGTCTCCCATCTTCCTCCTATGTATCTGTGTGCTGTCTTTGTACTCGTGTGTCTGATAGAGGTGTGCAGAGGAGTTGGTCACCATCGTGTGGGCACTAGCAGGTCATCATGCTTGGTAGCAAGTTCTTTTATCCACTGAGCCATCTGTCTGGTCCTCAGCCTTTTATTTTAAAGGCATTAAAACATCAGTGATTTATGTTCGAAATGATGATCATAGGTATATATACTAGACTTTGAATATGGAATTAAAAAAAAATCAAAGGAATTGAAGTGAGGCTCTCCACAGCCCTCCTGGTGCAGGTCAAGACCCAAGGTCTCCAGCCTGGTGCCACCCTCCCTCCAGCCGACCTTCTACCCAGCTTCTCCATTTCACTGTGGAACGTAGACCCAACTTTTCTATGATAAATGGCACACAAAGCCCTTTCTAGTGCGGTTACTATTCTCATCCGTTCATTCCACATTGACTGTGCATCTCCCTGTGCATAGCTAAGGGCCTGGGTGGTAGTTCTGCCACATCGTGCTTACCTAGATATGCAAGGCTGCAGCTCCATGCCTAGCACCACAGCCAGTCAAAACTGTGAACAAGGTGCACACTTTTCAGCCAGCACTTCTTACAAACCAGATGCCCCCTTTATTCAGTTTATTGTTAGAATCTCCAAATTGGTTATTGTAAGTTTATTGTTGCTTCTGTATGTGTCTTTTGTGTGTGGTGTTTGTGTGTGTGTACCTGTGTGTGGAGGTTAGAGATTGAAACAGTCCGGTGTCCCAGCTATTCTCCATCTCATGCATTAAGGCGGTGTCTGGCCGGGCCTGGTGTTTGCTGATCACTGTCTGGCCAGCCAGCTTGCCCCAGCTTGTCTCCTACATGGCTGCTGGAAACTCAGACTTGTCCTCACACTTTCACAGCAAAGGCTTGTTTCTGAGCTGTCTCCCCAGCCTCCCCAAATTCATGCTTTTTGGCTAGGAGGTAGCTCTGTTACAGCTCTCAGGTGTTGTTTTAATCAGCAGTGTTTAAAACTTAAAGGTGGAAGTAAGAATGTCTTGTGTATAGTTTTGCATGTGCATAGTTTAACATAGTTGCTGGCTTGGATTCTATGCCATCGTTTCTACTGAGTAGGCATATTACATTTGCCTTTTCTTGTTTCCCTTGAGTTTTCTGAAACATCTTATTACATGATGTTGATCTGTGTGACATTAAGCTTTTAGTCTCAGCTTGTGTCATTTCCTGTTTTGTTTTATTATAGATTAAAAAAATTGGGGCAGTCATATTTATTCATGTAATTTTGGTTTTTAAAATTTATTTATGGGTGTTTTGTTTTGTTTTGTTTTATGTGTGGGTGCTCTGTCTGCATGTACACCTACATGTTAGAAGAGGACAAGAGGTCATGAGCCACCATGTGGTTACTGGGAATTGAACTCAGGACCTCTTCTGGAAGAAAGCCAGTGCTCTTAACCACTGAGCCATCTCTTCAGCCCCTAATTTTGTTTTCTTTATTATTAATCTTTTAAATTTAGTTTGAAACTATTAATTATATGTGTGTGTCTGTGTTGGAAAGTACACATGAGTGCCAGTGTGCTCGGAGGCCATAGATGTCAGAGCAAAAATGTGCCTCACTCAGGATGAGACCTAAAATGGTGTCATTCTTGTGGCCACAGCCCTGCTCAGCCTCCCAAGTACTGGGATTATAGCTGTGTGCCAGCACACCTCGCTTGTCTTGTGTTTGAAAATGTACAGTTTCTTACCTCCCCACTCTTGGCTCTACTACAGATGGACTTCAGAGCTTGTCCTTGACACCTTCTCCTTGATTCTGATTTCACAACCTTTTTTTTTTTTAATCAGTGATAACATAATTTTCTTCACATGTGACAGTTTATAGAAATTTTCTTAATCTGTTAGCTTCTAAATGCTACTTGTGACATAGCATTTAATAAAGAAACGCTAGACCTGTACACTGAAAACACGATGTCGCATGGCAAAATAAGGACGACAAAGCAACTGAAAAGATCCCATTACTTTGGGACAGGAGCTTGATAATGCTAACGTAGTATGCAAACTGATTTATATAGTCCTTGTAATTGCTACTATAATTCAGAGAACATTTTTCTTTTTTGTTTATTTCTTCCAAAAAAAAAATGACAATCTTCCTAAAATCAACCTGGAAGTGCACAGGACTCTCAGGTCAGAAACCTTAAAGGAACAGAGTAAGAGTTGGACGACGCACTTTTCCAATTTTAACAATTATACAAAGTCACACAGTTAAGGCGTGACACAGTGTAAAGAGAAGTGTGTAGATGGAATGGACCGAGTCACCCCTGCCCCGCCTTCTGCCCGTACGTGCATAGCCAGGTGATTATTTCTGTTTTAGCACTAGTGTGTGCATGGACAGAGTGTGTGGGCTCTGTGGTGCAGCTGTGGTGGTAAGAGAACAATGCCCGAGGACTTGGCTTTTTCCTTGCACCTTTCCATGAGTTTTGGGAATTGAACTCAGGTTGTCCGGCTTGCTTGGCAGGCACTTAAGCCCATGGAGTCATCCTGGCTTTCCACCTCATGTTCTATAAGGGTGGCGTGCTAGTCCTAGAGAAAGAGGAGTATTTTCAGCACATAGTGCCAGGACAAGTAGATGTGTTCACATTGTAAAGAAATAAAACTTCATGAATCATAGAATCAGCAGTAAATATTGTGGCCTTGGCATAGGCAGTTGTTTCTTGCATACAAAACTAAAAGAAGTGACAAAAGAAAAAAAATAGTGCTTCCTTAAAATAACTTTCTTCTTTTTACATGTATAAGTGTGTTGCCTGCATGTATAGCCGGGTACCACGGATATGCAGTATGCACAAAGATCAGAAGAGGGCATTTTTCTAGGACTGGAATTACAGAGGTTTGTGAGCCATCATGTGAGTGCTGGGTATCGAACCTGGGTCCTCTGGAGGAGCAGCCAGTGGTGTTTCTTGCTGAGTCATCTCTGCAGCCCACACTTCTCTCCTCCTCATCAGAGGTGGATGGAGCACTGCACAGATGGCTAGTCAGTTAAGAGTGTGCGCTGCTGTTGCAGAGGACCTCGGTTCGGCTCAGTGCTCTCACAGCAGGCGGCTTGCTACTTCTTGTAACTGCACTTTTAGGGGACCAGAGTCTCTGGCCTCCACGGGCACATGTACTCATGCATGTGGAACATATGCACTTATGTATACATTCATATAAAAATAAAAATAATCTTAAAAAACATGGATAGACAGATATTAGGGAAAAAGTGCCTTGCAAATTCTTGATAGATTTTTCTTTTCTTTGTTTGTTTTGAGATGGGGGTGTCACTATGTAATCCTGGCTGGTATGGAATTTGCAGTGTAGCCCAGACTGTCCTCAAACTCAGAGTTTGCTGCTTCTGCTTTCCGAGTGCTAGCATTAGAGGAGTGCCTTCAAGCTAGCAGGTAGAACAGGTAAAGCTGTATGGCATGTTTTGTAAAAAGTCTTTAATTTTAATTTAAAACCTCCATATTGTATAGTTATATTGTGTATTTCTTGGTTTTTGCTTTCAGCATTGTTCTTTGTTATCCGGTTTATGTGGTTCACTTTCACTTATTTGTAATTTATTATTGTTATTATGTGTGTGTAATAATGCACACGTGTGTGTGGTGCTGGAGGAGGATGCCTGGTGCCCTCTCATTCTCCACCTTATTCCTCTGAAGCACCATCTCTTGCTGAACCTGCTTTGGGGTGGCAGCCCCGGACATCTTCCTATTGTCACCACCTGCAGTGCTGAGGTTACAGGCACAAAGCTCCACCCAGTTATTTTTAACAGTGGTGCTAGGGATTTGAACTCAGGTCCTCATGCTTGCACACTAAAGACTCTAAGCCAATGAGCTGTCTTCCCAGACCTCTTCTTGTTTTTGTTTATTTTCGTTTTAAGTCTTTGTCTTTAACACTATACTTTTTTCCATTGTTTCATCCTCTGAGATACTTCACCAGGCATAAAGAAAGAAGGTCATTTGAAGGACACTAGAAAGTAGTTTCCTCTCAGGTTGCAGAGAATGCATTTGTTGGTAAAAGTACATTAAGTTTGGGTTTTCTACAGTTGATAACTGATTATTATAAAAAGTGCCTCAGACATGTAGCCAATTACTGTTCATTTATAGAATAACATTTTGGCAAGGAAGGAAATGCAACCATTGGCATGCCATCTTATGAGGCGAGGAAGAGGACAGATTATCTGTGTGTTGGGTATGGAGGATAGTGTGTGTTCAGACCACAAGACTTTAAAAGGCATTTATAGTTGGTAGGCTAACCCTGTGGAGTGTGGGCATTAGACGTCATACAGTGTGAGTTAGCAAACCATTAGATGTTCACACTCTTTAGAGAGTGAGCTTGTGTTCAGTTTCCTCCTTTTCTTATTCTGGGATGTCCTGGGCTTTGACTCATACTGTTGTTTTCCTTCTTTATTCGTTTGGAGACAGGCTCTCTCTCACTCTGTACCCAGAACAATTGAAGTCTTGCATGTTACCAGGCTGGGCTACATCTTAAAATGTTTTGTACCTTTTTCAGTCTCGATGCACCTTTTATTTCTATGGATTTTGCATGTGACTTACTCATTTTATGTGTTAATCTCATTATGGTTTTGGTAGGATTGATGTCTTGAACCAATCTCTTTTGCTTCTCTTTCTCCCCTGACCTCTCTTCTAATTCAGGGAATTGATCATTCTTTCCTTTGCCAATCTTTTTTTTTTTTAAGTTAATATGTAACTATTTGTATGAGATTACCTTTACTTTGTCTTCTTTTCAAATCAAATGTTTAAAAAAGGATAATTCCTAATTCCCGTGCCTTTTTGTTGACCTAGTTGTTTATATTTTTCAACCATTATTTCCCCAAATATATTCTTAAAAAGTTTTAAACTATTCAGAAAGTTTTAAACTATACAGAAAAAAATGTAAAAGTTTTAAACTGTACAGAAGTTTTAGACAGTACAGAAAAGTTGAAACAGTTGATCGCTGTCACTGAGTGCAGTGACCCTGGTGTCTGGACTCCACTGCCCGTCTTTGTCGTGGCGTACATCGGTAGCAGATGCTGGTACATTCAAACACCCCCTTCAGCTTGCACGTCGTTAACTGACTTCCAGATTTGAATAGAGAGTTTTTCTTTTGAGGCAAACTTTATTTAGAACAAATATATACAGTTTATACATGTGCTGTTGAAAAGCTTCTTTAGTTCTGTATTTGTGTAGACTGGCTGCCTTCTGCTAAGGAGTCTGAAAACTGCAAGGCTCCAAACATACCCAAACTCATGTATTCCTCCACATCCTCAGAAGTAGACTTTAGATATCATAAAACATCTTACAGATTTTCCTTTCATGATATAAATGTTCTTCACAATAAAATGATAATAGTCAAATGTATTTTAATTTTTTACAAATCATTCCTTGGGTCAACAAAAATCCTAACTTGACTACTGCTCTTACCTGTGTGAAATGAAGAGGATAACCAAGGCTCTCTTTGTTTAGCTAGAGCCTAAAACTGTGGCCAGCACAGTGATGTGTTTTTTTTTTTTTTTCTTCCTGGAGCTGGGGACCGAACCCAGGGCCTTGCACTTGCTAGGCAAGTGCTCTACCACTGAGCTAAATCCCCAACCCCCACAGTGAAGTGTTTATAACCTCAGGTGCTCAAAAGGATGGGCAGCCTGGTGAGGACCCATCTCCAGAGGCAGAAAGAAACGGGGCCTGAACAGGTTGCTCATTCAGATGGCTCTTGCTTTATCCAGCATGCAGCCCTGGGCTCAGCCTTAGGACCGTAAAACAGCACGATCTAGATTGTAAACAGAGATGAGGAATGGCCTTTGTCAGTTTTATAAGTTACATAGGTAAAAGAGACAATCAAAGATGCTTTGAAGATTTCTGGAATGTTTAATAGTTTACTAAATGCCTGCATTAATTGTGACTCACTGAGTCTTCATGGAGAAAGATTGGAGACTTCTAGGACAACTACTCTGTACTTAGAAATACCTTTTCAGCTGTTCTTTTCAGACTGGAAATTTGTTTGCTTCTATTCAAATGTGATTTACCTATGTAGTGAAAAGATAGGTCATCCTCAGTTTAATTTTTTGGCATTATTTTTTGAGAAAGTGTCTCACTGTGTGGCTCTGACTGGCCTGGAACCCACAGAACTCATTTGTCTGTGTCTATCCAGTGATGGGATTAAGGGTGGGTGCCACCAGGCCTAGCATCTACTTTTATTGACAGACATAAGCCAGTTTGGGACTAGAGAGATGTCTCAGCAGTTAAGAGCTCTTTCTGCTCTTTCTGAGGACCCAGGGTTCAGTTCCTAGCATGCACATGGTGGTCGACAACAGTCTGGACCTAGTTCTGGGAAATCCAGTGCTCTCTTCTGTCCTCCCTGGTGCCAGGCATACATGTGTTGGTACATGGAATACATTCAGACAGCTACTCAAATCTTCTAAAAACTAAATGTAACTCAAGGTAATAAGAAGTTATTCCAGAAAAGATAGAACTGGCTGGCATGGACTGTCATTGGGAAAAACACTTCTGGTGTGGTGGTTTTGCTTAATTGTCTAGAATCAAGTGAACTCAAGTACATGAAGGTTACTTGTATTTTTAACATACTCTGTTCTAAGGGGGCAAACTAACTTGAGGGATCTTGGTGTGCCTATTGCAATGAAATGTCTCCAGTTTCCTTTATTAAAGTTAGGAAAAAATACGTAGCCTTACCAAGGTTGGGGTAAATGAGTTGTTTCTCAGAGGAACTTATAGAAGGGCATATGCAGCTTGTTGTGCATTCTGCCTGCAGCTACTCACTCATGCAGCCTCAAACTTCAGACTGAACGACTTTCATGAGACATCTTTCTTGACTGGAAATAGATTTTAGAAGAAGTCGTATTACTCTTATACTGTTAGGTACAGTTACATTTTGATTGTAGTTTCTGAGCTAAGAATGTTCTCATAGGTTGTGAGTAGTTTAGGGACCTTAGTAATTGATATCCATTTAAATATTCTAAAAGGCTCTAAAATAATGTGGTGGTGGGAAAAGGAATTCTCTCACTGATTTCTTTGAGAAGAAACAGAATTGCAGTGCTAAATTTGAATGTTGAAGCCTTACAACTCCATGATGAAAACATCCTAACTTACTGTTTTTGTTTATTTCAGTGCTGAACACGAGTAAACTCATTTTCAGAGTTAAAAAATTATTAAAAAAACAAGATGGGGACTCCTGGTTCTGGAAGGAAAAGAACACCAGTGAAAGATCGATTTTCTGCAGAAGATGAAGCTTTGAGTAACATCGCCAGAGAGGTGCGTGCTGAGGTGCAGAGGGGGTGCTCATGGATGCTGGGGAGGCAGCCATTCACTGGTCAGCTGGCTGTGGAGTATTTTCGAGGAACAAGACATGATGCCTGGCCTTTTACATCATAAATCTGTCCTACTAACATCTACTTAGATTTGTGTCCCTTCTGATCTGATTATCTGATTTTCTGAGAATTCATCTGAAAATAATTTTCACTATAGTTATGTGTTTTGTGTATGCTTAGAATTTTGGAGGTCTGAGAACTGAGCTATGCAGCTCTCAGAGCTGCTGGTAAATGCTGACAGAAACTGCCCTTAAAGATGTTTGCTCAGATTTCCTATCCAAGATTGCTTTTTGAAACATCGTAGTAAATATTTGTGTGTCTCTCTCTCTCTCTCTCTCTCTCTCTCTCTCTCTCTCTCTCTCTGTCTATCTATCTCTCTCTCTGTCTATCTATCTCTCTCTCCATCCATCCATCCGTCTGTCCATCTGTCATTTTTAAGAGTGCGTCTCATAAAGGCCAGGCTGGCCTTGAACTTCCTGTGTAGCCAAGGATGCCTTTGCCCTTCCGACCCTCCTATCTGTACCTCCCATCAGTGGGATTACAAGAGTCACCACTGTGGTTTATGTGATGCTGGACCTGAATTCCAGGGCATCGTGCAGGCTTGGCAACCACGCTGGATCCTGGGCTCTGCTGGGACTTTCGTATTTAATCCTTTAGATACTAGCAGCTTCTTGGGAGGTTTTGTTTTAGTTTGTTGATACCTTAGGGGAAGGGAGGGGCCGTAGGAGGGAAGAACGGGTTTTTTATGAATCTCTGCAGCATCTCCTGTTTAGGTGAGCTTCAACCTTCCCAAGGTTCTTCCACCTATGTTTCAGATTCTAAGTGTAGCTGCAGGTTTGCACTTAGCTTTTGAATGATACATTATAACATTTTAATTGTGATTTTTAGCTATAGGAAATATCCGCATAGGCCAATCCATAGAAGTTGATGGATTATGATACCAGAGCTAGGAGCAGTAGACAGTGACTGCCCAGGTATCAATACTGATGATTGAACAACTCTGTGATTATACTAAAAACACTACATTATACACTCTACAGATGTGAACAGTTGCAGATGTAACTATGAAACAATTTTTCAATTAGGCAAGATGGCAGTGATATCCCCTTGCTATTTTAATTTGATCTTTTTCGTTGTTGTTATTTAAAAGTTTCTTCCTCATGCAGTCTAGCCTGGCCTCAAAAATCCCTATGAAGATGTTGAAATTTTGATACTCTTGACTTTATTATCCCCACTCCCATCGTAAACATGGAGTTGTGTCACCACATCTTTTAAGGATTTTTTTTTTTTTTTTTTTTGGTTCTTTTTTTCGGAGCTGAGGACCCAGGGCCTTGCGCTTCCTAGGCAAGCGCTCTACCACTGAGCTAAATCCCCAACCCCTAAGGATTATTTTTTAATCGTTTAATCGTGTGTCCATGTGTACAAACATAGAGGCCAGGGGTCGATATGCAGTGTCTTCTTCAAATGCTTTTTGCCCCTTTGTGTGTGTGTGTGTGTGTGTGTGTGTGTGTGTGTGTTTGTGTGTGAGACAGTGTGCTGGTGGAGGTCAGGTGACAGCTTTCAGAAGTCTTTTTTTTTTTTCCATGGTGTCCAGGCTCAAACTGACATCATCAGGCTTGCGCATCAGGGCTTTTGCCCTCTGCACCCTGTTGCTCTTGTGCCTGATCTTTTGAGACAGGCTCTCTCACTGGAACTGGAGCTGGCATTTTGGCTAGATGGGCGGCCAGCTAGCCTCAAGGATCCTCTTGTTTCTACACTTACTCAGCGCTGGGAGTATTGGTATGCACGGCTTTTTAACATGAGTTCTGTGTGACTGAACTCTGGTCTTCATGCTTGTTTAGCAAGCATTTGAGTATAGAATTAGAATAGTATTTGACGCAACATTAGCTAAAACTGAGGAGGACAGTATTGAAATAAACAGGTTATCTAAAAAGCGGTTATAAAATTACTTTATAGTAGAAGCCAAATAGTTTTAGCTAAAAAAGATATTTTAAAAAGAATGAAAATATAGTCCTTTATAGTGACCTTAAGTATTTACATAAGTCACACTTTTAGATAAAAATTAAAATTACCAAAGTGTTTGTTTCACAATTGAAGGGGGCTGCGGGGAGGGTTCCGTGAGGCTTGCCTCACAAGCCTGACAGTTGCAGGTCCTGGAGATTATGTGGAGCCAGATGTGGTGGCTTACATCTGCAACCCTCTCAGACTTCTGGTGAGATGGAAGGGAGGAGGCAGGAGAGTTGCCTGGAAGCTTGAGGATCCCTAGCCAGAGGTACATAGTAGGGCAGAGTGAGAGACCCTGTTTCAACAAGGCTAAAAGTAGAACTACTTTTGTGGTGATTGGAATATACTTGGCCCAGGGCCTGGCATTATTAGGAGGTGTAGCCTTGTTGAAGTAGGTGTGGTCTTGTTGGTGGAAATGTGTCACTGTAGAAGTGGACTTTGAGACCCTCCATCTAACCACGTGGGAGTCAGTCTTCTCCTAGTGGCCTCCAGATGAACATGTAGAACTCTAAGCTCCTCCTGCACTGTGCCTGCCCGGATGCTGGTATGCTCCCTCCTTGATGATAATGGACAGAACCTCTGAACCTGTAAACCTGTAAGCCAGCCCCAGTTAAATGTTGTCCTTATAAAACTTGCCTTGGTCATGGTGTCTCTGCATAGTAGTAAAACTCTAAAAAAGACAACTCTCAAAATTGTCCACTGAACCCTACATATGTTCTGGAAAACACACACAAACACACACACACACACACACACACACACACACACACACAAAATCTACTTTTTTAAAAAGAATATTGGAGCATTTACCCCTCTTAAAAACCCAATTATATATACTAAGGAGTAGTCTGAGAAGAAACTGAAACCTTTAGAAAGGATTGTAGATAGTCTTTTTTTCTATAAATATGTTTATTATCATTTTTGAGAATCTCATATATGCATTTAATATAATTGTTCATATCCATCCTGCATTATGCCCAACTACCCCTCACCCAATCTCCCTCCCAACCTCATGTCCTTTTTCTTTTTTTTTAAATAACCCCATTAAGTCCAGTTAGGGCTGCTGTATTTACATGGTGTGGGTGCACCTGCTGGAACACAGCAGCCTGCCAAGGGTCACATCCTGGGAAACTGGAGCTGTCAGTGGCCAATAGCTCCTTAGCTAGGGGTGGGGCCTCATGAGAGCCTCCCCTGTCCATGCCAAAATGTTGACTGGCTTGATCTTGTCTAAGTCTTGCGTAGGCAGCCATAGCTGCTGTGAATTTCTGAGTGGCAAGGACCCTGTCATATATAGAAGACACGGTTTTAAAGCAGTCTTTCTAATCTGGCTCTTAACAATCTATTTTCTTTTAGGTGACCTAAATTCTTTTTAGTGGCTGAGTAATAGTCTGTCGTGTGTATATTCTTTCTGTTCCTCTGTTGACTAGACTTTATTGGATTGCCATTTATTGCCTAAGGAGGTAATAGCCAGTAGGTATCTAGCAGAACCAGAAACGTGGAGTTTTTGATTACAGATTAACAGCTTGAGGAAAAGGTATGGGGAGGCAGATTGGACTTAGGTAAAAAGACACATTCTAGCAGTACTTTATGGAATGGCAGCCGTAAGAGCTGATGAGAGCTGATGGAAATATTGCTGCTCTGAGTAATTGAGTTATTTTTAGGTCATGGTAAATAGAAGATTAGAAAAACTTTTGGCAAGTACAAAAGCTTTCTTAAAATATGGATTACTGGGGCTGGGGAGATGGCTCAGTGGTTAGGAACACTGGCTGCTCTTCCAGAGGTCCTGAGTTCAATTCCCAGCAACCACATGATGGCTCACAACCATCTGTAGTGAGATCTGACGTCCTCTTCTGGTGTGTCTGAAGACAGTGACAGTGTACATAAAATACATAAAATAAATCTTTAAAAAAATATGGATTACCATAGTGAGCAGGAATTATGAGTATTAATTCCAGCTTTCACTTAAGGGTATAGTTACTTTTTAAATAAACATGAACTTTGGTTTTTTCGTTTGTTTGTTTGTTTGTTTGAGACAGGGTCTCTCTCTATATCTCTGACTGTCCTAGAACTCACTCTCTAGACCAGGATGGCCTCAAACGCACAGATCCACCTGCCTCTACCTTTGCCTGCCCACTGCTGGGATTAAAAGCATCTGGTACCACTTAGCTTGTGTTTTATTTAATTAATTTAAGTATAATTTTCTTTCTCTCTTTCTTTCTTTCTTCCTTCCTTTCTCTCTCTCTCTCTCTCTTTCTTTCTTTCTTTCTTTTATTTTTGAGATACGATCTCCTTATGTGTTGTGTTGGCTGGGAGCTCACTGTGTAGACATGGTTAGCCATGGCTGGGAGCTCACTGTGTAGACATGGTTAGCCATGTCTGGGAGCTCACTGTGTAGACATGGTTAGCCATGGCTGGGAGCTCACTGTGTAGACATGGTTAGCCATGGCTGGAAGCTCACTGTGCAGACATGGTTAGCCATGTCTGGGAGCTCACTGTGTAGACATGGTTAGCCATGGCTGGGAGCTCACTGTGTAGACATGGTTAGCCATGGCTGGGAGCTCACTGTGTAGACATGGTTAGCCATGGCTGGGAGCTCACTGTGTAGACATGGTTAGCCATGGCTGGAAGCTCACTGTGTAGACATGGTTAGCCATGGCTGGAAGCTCACTGTGCAGACATGGTTAGCCATGTCTGGGAGCTCACTGTGCAGACATGGTTAGCCATGGCTGGGAGCTCACTGTGCAGACATGGTTAGCCATGGCTGGGAGCTCACTGTGTAGACATGGTTAGCCATGGCTGGAAGCTCACTGTGTAGACATGGTTAGCCATGGCTGGAAGCTCACTGTGCAGACATGGTTAGCCATGTCTGGGAGCTCACTGTGCAGACATGGTTAGCCATGGCTGGAAGCTCACTGTGCAGACATGGTTAGCCATGGCTGGCAGAGCAAACTTCTACTCTTCAGTACACGTTTACTTAGCGTCTATTGTGTATGGACACTGCTGCATTTAGAGGGTAGAGAGTACATGGTTCCACCATGGAGTTTAGATTCAAAAGGCGAAGTAGACACTGACAACCCACATAATGGATTCTTCCTCAGATTTTAGATACTTAGCAATTCCCTTTTGTCTTGAAAACTGGTTATCTGTGTCTGCTATAGTCCCTGGAATTCTTAGAATGGAGGAAATATGTAATGTGTGTATTTATAACTGTTTAGTGCTTTGAGAGAACAGTAAACAGTTTCATTAAAGAGTGTGCCACAAGGGACATGTTGAGGGCCTTGGGAAGGCGTCCTTGGAGGAAGTGGCCTTTCACCTGAGGTTTGAAGGATGAGGGCTATTCCTCAAGGGAGAGGGAGTTGTCAGAGAGCTTTTGTAAGCCTTTGAGGTTGAAGGAGTGTATAGAATTCGAGGACTAACAGCAGCCGCAGCTAAGGTTTACTCAGTTTTTACTATATGTCTCAGTACTTTAGTGAACAGCCTCAGGCCCTGTATGGGTCACTGTTTCATCAGTGCTGGATATAAGCCACAGAGACATCAGTAACCTGGCCAAGTCCATATTGCTTGGAAGGGTGAGAGCTGGAATTTCCCACAGTTCCTGAGCTCTTAAAGATGTGGATGGCATCATCTAGGGCTCTAGTTACTTCAGGTGTCAGCTCAGACAGAGGAGAGGAAAGAGGAATTAATTGATTCAAGCTAGGAGTTTACAGTTCGGGACTAGTTGTGTTCCCTAGGATGTTTGGCAATATATGCAGACATTTGTGTCTGTCACTGTGAAGGGTGGCATGGGGAAGGTGCCCTGGCAGGTGTGGGTAGAGGCTGAAGATGTTGCTAAACTTCTCAGTGCACAGAAAGCATGATTAGCCAGGGATGAGGCTGATGGTAGACTCTTCTGGGTCTGTCTGTGTGAGGACACTGGGGAAATATTGAAGGTTTTGTGTAGGGGGTGGACTGATAAAAGGACGGCTTGTATAGGCTGGAGATCACATCAGAGAAGAGGCATCAGTGCTTTCAGGTGAGTCAGGAACCACGGGTGGTGGGGACGGTAGGAATGGGGAGGTGAGTAGTTGGTGCGCTTGAGTGGCTATGGGTAGGTGACAGAGATAGGACACAGGCGAATACACCTGGATAGATGGTAGGGAGAACCAGATTGGGGGGCATGATTGGGTGTTGGCATGTGTCAGGTGGTTGTGAGATAGCCACATAGAGACTTCACAGGGTGGTTTGAGATCACAGACTTCGAGTTCAAAAGCGAGGAGTGGCCGTAGCAGATTCTCCTTCTTTGTATTGGAGACATTGAACATTGGCGCGATTGGACTCCTAGTGTGATCGTCAACATCTAGGGTGAGGGAAAGATGACTTCCCTTTGACTAAGTTATAAAGAGTTCCAGGTCAAGTTAGAGTTTTATCTTTGACACTTTTTTTTTTTGCTTTATATATTTGATTTAGATTATTCTGTGCAAATTGGGTTTGTGAGAAAAAAATAATTCCAGGAATCAAAGTTACTCTTCTTTGTAATTTAAATGTGTTCTGAATGTTGATTCACAAAATTCATAAATGATTGTGAAATAGCAGTTACTTTTCTCAGTTATGAGAAGTGTTTTTCCATTTCTACCCAGTTAAAAAAAATCAAAATGTCCTTCTCCTTTCTGCTTACTGACTTTACTAGCACATTGTCTGAAAGAGCTGGTCTAAGTTGTAACTCTACCCAGAATTCCTTCAGGTGTCTTAGTGCATGCGTTGAGCCAGTTCCTGTTTCTCCCTTATCCTCAGCTGAGGAGAAAAGGGAGAGAGAGAAGGAGGTGAAGCACCCCTCTCCAGGCTACCCTATTTACTGCCTGCCTGTCACTTCCTACCTGCTTGTCACTGATTTCAGGAAAACCAGTATTTCACTGTTGCTTGGCTTGTTGCTGTCTGGAGTCAAGAGAGCGTGATTGTGCTGAAGGTTTCATTCTGTCTGGGTGTGACTGAGATGTCCACTGTCACCTTGTCTGGGTGTGACTGAGATGTCCACTGTCACCTTGTGTGGGTGTGACCGAGATGTCCACTGTCACCTTGTCTGGGTGTGACCTCATTGTCACCTTGTCTGGGTGTGACCGAGATGTCCACTGTCACCTTGTCTGGGTGTGACCTCATTGTCACCTTGTCTGGGTGTGACTGAGATGTCCACTGTCACCTTGTCTGGGTGTGACTGAGATGTCCACTGTCACCTTGTCTGGGTGTGACCGAGATGTCCACTGTCACCTTGTCTGGGTGTGACTGAGATGTCCACTGTCACCTTTTCTGGGTGTGACCGAGATGTCCACTGTCACCTTGTCTGGGTGTGACTGAGATGTCCACTGTCACCTTTTCTGGGTGTGACCGAGATGTCCACTGTCTTCTTTGGCATTTAGATCATTCAGTACCAGTACTGTAAATGGGAAGACATTGCCCGTGTGTCTCCCACTCCCACCCCCAATACGTTTACATAGCTCTGTAGACCTCCTCTGTTAGGTTGTATCATTGCAGAGACTACATTTTGCTTTTCTTGGGCTATTTATTAGTTTGGAACCAGACTTCAGTAATTAAACCTCCTAACCTTTGATTTCCTTTCTTATTTGGTAAGATTGTTTTTGCTGTCAAAGGTCTCTGAGTAAAAAGAAGATAGAGTTGTTTGACATTATGACATGATGAGTTAAACTTTACAGATTTTATTGTTTTAGTTTTATCTAATACATATCAATGCCTATGTTCAGAAAAGTATCAAAGCTTTTAAAAAAAATTGTTAAGCACAATGCATTTCAACGTCTAATTGAGAAAAAGGATACCTCACATTTTGTTTGAAGGGAAGTTGCTAGGAACATGGAATAATAGCTCTTATTTGTTAATTTGGAAACCATGGCAACACAATAAATATTATGTCTCTTAATTTGTTCTTCAGTGTTCTTTTGGCCTGAGTGCCATGGAAGAATAAACAAAATTAACAGTAAATGCTGACCACGCGCTACCTGAATTAGTCATTTTTCTTGAGGGTTTCACTGTTTTTTTTTTAAAGACACAATCTGACTGTATAGCCCTGTCTGACCTCAAGTTTGTGATCCTCCTACCTCAAGCTCCCAAGTGCTGGTGTCATAGGCCTCTGCCTTCACAAAGATCGCTAGTAAGAAAAGATTATTCCAGCTCAGTGGCCCCAAATGCATAGTGGTCCCTGCACCTCACTTCTCTGATTTTTGTATTTTGAATCCCAAGGGTGTGAAACAGGTAGTGGGATGTGGAGAACTGAGCTGCTGGGCTGGTAGCTCATGGCCTCTAGTGTGTACCGTGGGAGGTGGTGATGCTGGAGGAGTCGGCCCATCAGGAGGGGGGTTTTCTGCTGAGGAGTTGGAATTGACTTTGAGCATTGTGGGGCCACAATCAGATCAGGCCTCGGGCAGTTTCCCTAGTCACCATGGGAAGTGTCTGGGGGCTGGAGGAGGAAAGAGCATGGTGAGAAAGTTCTGTTTGCATCCCTGGAGATGATGAGAGCCAGAAGGAAGCTGTGGCAGAGGGAAGCGGGAGGTTCAGGGAGAATGGCAGAGTGTGGAGACTTTGGGAGCTGGGTAGGTGGGTGCGGGGACTGAGCTGTGGAGGGGGCTAGGGAAAGAGACGGATGGAGCCTTATGTGTGGGCTTTTGTCACTTCATCTTCCAAGTGGACAGACAGTGATAGAAGCTATAAACAAGGAGGAAGATTAGAGGAAAGATTCTGTTTGCTGAGGGATTTATCGAGTCTGAAGGATCAGATGGGTGGCAGAGGAGCCCGCTGAGGACATAGATTTGCTGACTTTTATCAGCTGAAGTTAGTATCATCCAGGAGAGACGATAGAATGCAGAGGCAGGAGGTTAAGCCTGGAAACTCCAGTTCTGTTAACATTTTAAGGATCCACAAAAGAAATGTGTGTCCACATAGGATTCGGGAGGGGCATATTAGAGAGCACAGAGAAAACCAAAAGGCGTCAGTGCTGCAGGACACCAAGAGCTTTCAGGAGGAATGAGGGGTTAGCGATTTCAGCTGCCCAGAGAGAAGTGAGATAAGAACTTAGGAATTCCACTGGGCTTGGTAGTTAGAGGTCATTAGTGACCTCTGACTGAGTAGTTTCAGTTCAGTGATTTGGGCAAAAGCCAGACTGTAGTCATTTGAACTGAGTGGGAAGTGAGGAGGGAGCTATGTGAGAGCCGGGCTGTCAAGGGAGACTGTAGATCTGAGCGATCTGAGCGGGTGGGGATTCCTTCCTCAAGAGATGGGACAGACCTTGTGCCCATTTTGATGAGCCAGTAGACGGAGACGCAAAGACAGGAAAGAGCGACAATTAGGACAGGCCTGGGTGGGTGAGTCTCACATGGCAGTTTACAGGGGTGTGTTTGAGGGTGGTGGGCTCGGGGCAGCTTTGACCTCAAACAGGAAAGGAAGGGCAGCTCTTCAGTGGGACTTCAGACAAAGGAAAAAGGACAGCATAGAACCTGGGAGTCTGACCTGGGCAAGAAGATGTGGAGGGAATGCCTCCTTCAGGCCACAGCATGTGTTTTCTACTTTAAGCACATCTTCAGCCACATTTGGAAGATTCCTTCTATGGTGGGAAAGCATCGGCACCAGAGGAGAAATAACTCATGTGGGAGAGAGAAGAAACTTGATATTGCAGAACTTTCTCCATTGACAGTGAATACTGTTTCCATTGTGTTTCTTTAAATGCTCTCCTTCCTGCCTATTTAAAAGTCTGTACTAGTAGGACACAGTTTTAAGTGGTACCTGTTTTGTTTTCTAAAGCCTCTGTGATTCAGAGTCAGTATGTCCTAAAACAAAACAAAGCACCTATTCCTGGCTCACTAGGTACTCTTCATAACTTGATGATCCCACCCCAATTTACAGAAGGTTTTATGTCTTATAGTTGGTTAACTCTGTTGCCTTTGAATTGTTACATACTAGAATCAGACTATTGGGAAGTAAACGTGCCTTTGTTTCATACCAGAATAATAGTCTCAAGTGAGATGTGCTATTCGGATTTTATCAAAGTAAATAGTGAACACTGCCCGGCTGATCAAGCAGCCCCTCCTTCCTTGTCTGTCCAGTGAACAGAGTTATGAAAGCATTGGCAGGTCTCAGGTGAGCCCCTGATGGGAATGCTTCAGGAGCCTACAGCAGATTTAACCTGGTCACTGCCTGCTGAACTGAAGCAGTTACAGAATCTGAATTTGGATTGCAGAAAGCTAATGAGTGCTTTTGGGTGTTAGACACCATGAGGTCTAGCAAAGCTGACTGTGCTTGTTCCTGGGGGTTCAATAGGCTGACCCAATAGCATATAGCAGGAAGTCTCCAAGAAGGGAGCAACTGAACTTAGGAAGCTTTCTTCTGCTCTAGGTGAAAATGGTAAGAGCTGTTGGGAAGGGAGGAATCTGCTGGAAGGGATCTAGGATAGATGTATGAGGTTAGGAGTCCTGCGGCTTGAGTGGGATGGCATGGGCTCCCTTGCAGGAGACGGGGGACTAGCAAAGCCAGGCTGCCCACTGGGCAAGGGTGGAGTTGCTTTCACTCACTCTGGTCTGCTGCTAGCTCATCCGTGAGGTATTAGAGATATGGAGGCTTTGATGAGAAGTGAGTGTGTGGTGCTGGACTCGAATCCTCATTGGCTCAGAGCTGAAACTATGGTCAAAGATGTGTGGAAGGTGTGGCACAGTAAAAGGAGGTTATCTGCATCTGGTGTACAGGGGTGTTTATCTGCATCTGGGGTACAGGAGTGGTCAGAGAACCAATAGAACAACCAGTGCAGCTCCACAGAAAAGAGAATTGGAGCTCATTTGAAAACCACCCACAGCAAAGCTTTGCGGTTTGTCTGAGGAGATTGGCTCAGACTACATGTATAGACAGGTTGTAGTAGAGTGGTTAAGAGTATGGACTACAAATGCGAGTCTTAGGATGTGGGTCTTGGCTTCAGTATTTGCAGGTGAGGTGATGTTATTGACAAGGCATTTGTCCTTTGCACTTCAGAGATGATTTTGTGCATAAGAAGCAATCAGGCATCCAGTTTGCTAATAAGTCAGTGTTCAAATGGCAACAGAGCAGTGAGATCTCCCCTTGCCTACTATCTGCAATGTGTGGCTTTTGTTTGTTTTTTTGAGGTGGGATCTTGCTATGTTATTTTTGCTGGATTCAAATTCCTGGGCTCAAGATTTTCTGGCCTCAGCCTCCTGACCAGCTGGGACTACAGTTATAGCAGACTGTGCCAGGTGAAAGTTTGGGTTTTGATTATGAGGAAGTTATTCTGATAATATTGTTTAATTTTAGGTAAGGTTATCCTTAACAGACCTGCTACAGTTTGAATTGGATTCTGGTGTATTTTCACAAGCTTATTCCTCAGACTGTATTCCTGGATCATGATGTTTAAAGGATTACTTAGGGTTTACTTAGTAATTGGTCCAAGAAATGCTATATATTCTGCACCCCTCTTTGAGACTCTAATGTTCGTTGTTGTTAATATTCTGACTTAAAAAGAAGTTCAATCCACGACTTCCTAAACCTTCTAGGTCATAAAATCTCCTTTCTTCTGCTTATACATTAAACTTTGTGAACTAGAATTATGTATATTTTAGTATTTCTCTTTCTTTTTCTCTCTTGCTCTCTCGCTGTCTGTCTTCCTCTTTCTCTCTCTCCCCCTGCCCTCTCTCTCTCTCTCTCTCTCTCTCTCTCTCTCTCTCTCTCTCTCTCTCTCTCTGTGTGTGTGTGTGTGTGTGTGTGTGTGTGTGTGTCTTAGAGATGGGTTCTCTTATAGCCCAGGTCGGCCTCAGACTTGTTATGTAGGTAAGAGTGGCGTATTTCATGCCTTGTACCTGAGGGCTCGTTAAGTGCACCTGATTTAGTAAGAAAGCTTATGGTGTAAGGCAGTGGGCCAGAGAGCTGGCTCAGTGGCCACTGTTGCAGAGGATCTGGGTTTGATTCCTAGAACCAACA
Source organism: Rattus norvegicus (assembly GCF_021556685.1). Classification (NCBI taxonomy): domain Eukaryota; kingdom Metazoa; phylum Chordata; class Mammalia; order Rodentia; family Muridae; genus Rattus; species Rattus norvegicus. The sequence continues at coordinate 118,865,074 of NC_141541.1, forward strand.
TGGTGATGTACAACTGTGCAACCTAGGCTCAGGCAATCTGATACCTTCTTCTACTCCTGGTCACTGCATGTGCATGGTGCACAGGCATGCATACTGGCAAAGCACCCATGCACATACAATAAAGACTGAAAGGATATGACTCAGTGACCAACACTCGCCATTGTAGGATACTGCATGCTTTTAACATCTGCTTGCTGTGGTGTACAATTAGCATCTTTATCTAATTGCAAAGCCTTTCATCAGCCCCTGAAGAGCTCCTTTCTTAATTAGCAGTCACTCCCTATCTCGTCCTTCCCTGGTAACCAGTAGTCTAGTTTCTGTCTGTATAGATTTGCTTGGTCTTGGTATTTTATAGACATAGAATCACACGTCACTTGCGTCACTTTTTATATCTGTTTTTTCTCACTCAGTGAACCATTTTCAAGGTTTATCTATGTTGCGGCCGTTGCTAGTCTGCGTTCATACTAATGGTGAGTTGTGTTCCAGTAGTGGATGCTCACGTTTGGTTACCCATTCGACAGCTGCCGGAATGTGCTTGTCTCTGCATTTCGACTGTTAGGAGCAGAACTGTGAATATTGGTGAGAACATGTGTCTCCATCTCCTTAGGTTCACATCTAGGGGTGAGTGCTGGCCTTTATGGCAACTCTGTATTTAGCTTCCCGAGAAACTGCCACACTTTCCCAAAGCAGCTCTATACGTTGTCCACTTCAGCAGGGTTGTGTGGGTTTTCATTTTGTCACAGTCTTGCCAGCTTTAATTACTTTGCCTTAAAAAATAATTTGTTTTATTAAAGCCATTCTAGTAGCTGTGATGTGGTGGCTTAGTGGATGTGAGGTCTTTTTCCATCTTTTTTACCCCCTTCTTTCTCATTAACATTTTTTTAAAAGATTTATTTATCTATGGTAAGTACACTGTCGCTGTCTTCAGACACACCAGAAGAGGGCATCACATCTCATCACAGATGGTTGTGAGCCACCATGTGGTTGCTGGGAATTGAACTCAGGACCTCTGGAAGAGCAGACAGTGCTCTTAACCGCTGAGCCATCTCTCCAGCCCCCAACATTTTTTTCAACTAGTCTTAAGATAGGTGACACAGTTTTGGTCAAGTTCTTTCCATTAATCAGCACTGAGAAAAAAACAAACAACAGTAATGACTCAAAGCTTCCATATACATAAAAGCATGTGTCCATACAACATCGTTTCTTCCTGAAGGTTCTTCCGTACTCATCTTTCATGAGATGTTCTCTTTTCACCGACCAGGTACCAAGGTTAGGGATGATCCTCGGCCTGTCCCTGAGCTCCCTGGGCACAGTTGATGGCCTTCCCAACTCTTGTGCCTTCTTGGAGTATAGTCAGAGAAGCTTCTTAACAGGCAGCCTTGCTGGGGACCTCACCAATGCTGACAGCTGCACCAGCATTCAGCTTCATAGCAGAGCAGCAGTGAGTCTTGCCTTCCGCACACTCTCAAGCAGTGAGCTGTGTGAGGCGGGTAGGCAGACGGGAGCTCCATGGAGTTAGTCTGCATGGCTCGGGAGAGTGGCTTCCAGTGACGGGCCTGGGGCTTTTCCTCCTCTTCTTTGCTGTTATTTTCAGCATTGCCTGGACAAACATGTTTAATGAACAGGTCCCTCAAGAATAGCTTCCCTCAAAGCTTCATGGAGTGTTTCAACACACTTCAGTTCTGACATCATTGGCTGGAGAAAGGCAGCCACTATACTGCATTTGAGAACTCTAGTTTCCCTCGGTTCCCAGGGAGCATATCAATACCACCAGTATTGTAAACATTCTGGAAGGGCAGGCACATAGGCTTGTAGTTCTACAAGGTGATGGCAGGATTCAGTCTGTTCTTCAAGTGTGTGGTTCCACTGGCATTGCCACCTTGTGAGTGACATTCCATCCTGTGCACAAAGGCATGTTAGCACTTGACTTAGCCCAGGAATTCGGCACAAATGCTCAATATAAGGTGGAGCTCATTTTCTTAGTGTTAGCGCTGCCTTACTAAGCAAGAACTTTGTTCCTCTTCTGGTTCCAGGGACCAACCATTAGTTGTTTCATACCAAGTTTATGCGCTAGAAGGTATGCCTGTCTTTTTTTAAAGACAGATTTCTCTGTGTAGCCCTAGCTGCGACTCCTTTTATAGCCAGATAGGCCTCAAACTCAAAGATCCACCTGCCTCTGCCTTTCCATTGCTGGGAACTTTTTGAGAGACCACCTTTAAATTTACCAACATCAGCAGCAACGGTCGAGGCAGCAATGCAGTTCCTGCTCACGCACTGGCTGTCACACTTTATATAAATGTCTATGCTAGGGCGTCAGTGCTGGTCACTTAATACTCGCAGGTCTCGGATGCCCACAGGAGATGTCAATGGTGAGAGCTGCTCACGCTCAGCCCTCATTGTATCTGAAGTCCCAGACACATTCAAAGGAACCCCTTTCCCATCTCAGCTCCCTACTTCACAGGCTTTAAAATCTGATTGCTACATTTTATTTTATGTGTCTGAGTGCTTTGCTTGCATATGTCTGATACACCGCATGTGTGCCTGGTGTCCAAGGGAGTCAAAAGAGGGCATTAAATGACTGGAATTGAGTTACAGATGGTTGTGAGCTGCCATGAGGATGCTAGGAGCTGAACTCCAGGTCCTCTGCAAGAATAGCGAACTGCTCCTAATCACTGAGCTCTCTCTGGGGCCATACTACACACAATTTTAAATGGTTCTTTTTCTTTTTCTTTTCTTTTCGTCCAACTACATTTGCAGATCAACCGGGCAGTAGTGTTAGACTAGACTACACGTCCACTAATGCTGGTGTTGGTAGACGGAGCTCCTCCTTTCCCACTCTCATTTAGGTAGTTTTCATATGTCTGTGTTCTGGTAGCAAATACACTGCAAAAGCCTGAGACTTTGTGTGTGTGTGTGTGTGTGTGTGTGTGTGTGTGTGTGTGTGTGTGTGTGTATGTGTGTGTATGTGTGTATATATGTATGTAATGAGATCTCTCTGTGTTGCTTATCATGCTGTAGGACCTGAGCTGCTATGGTCCTTCTCCCTCGGCCTGCTCAGTAGTTCAGACTAAGGAGGATTACAAGTTCATGCTACAACACACAGTGTGGGTTGTCACTGTTGGAGACAGTCTCTACTTAGGCCAAGCCAGCATGAAGCTGGACATGTAGCCCAGACTGGCTTCAAGTTTACAGCTCTTGTGCCTCAGCCTCCTGAATGCTGGGATTACAGGCGCACGTTATGGTTTTAGTTTGTTCCATTCCCCCATCAGCCTCCACGTGCCTCATATTTCAAAGCACAGCCACCAGCATCACTTTTAGAGAACTGGCCCTGTGACCTGAGTGCACAGGAGATGTTTCAACCTGAATTCTAGTTCCACGTTTTCTCATGCTAGTGTTAGGAATTGGGTCATTTTAGACTAAAAACATAAATGGTTTAGGCTTCCAAATGTTATTTCATGTGTGATCATATTCTGTATTCCTGCACATTATGTATATTTTGTACATTTATATTTTATAACTGTCACCTCAATTCTTCTGCAGAACCTTGTTATCTTTCAGCCCTGAAACTGTCCCTATTCAACACTGACGTCTTCACTCCCCTTCCTTGTAGCACTTAGCAGCCATCCTTCTACACTGTGTCTCTAGGAATCCGACCTTAGGTACCTGTGTCAGCGCATTGATGGAATATTCATCATCTGGTCTACCTTGCTTCATTTGGAGTTTTTATAAGGTTCATCCATGTAGTCATATCAAAGTGTCCTTCCCTCCTCAAGACTGAGCAGTATCCTGTCATAGGTTTTAATGTAATTTGCTTATCCATATATTAATGGACCTTAGGGTTGTTGTCACCTTATGGTTTTGGGGACTGTGACACTGTAAACATTGGTGTATGTAGTCTGTTTGGGTCTCTGCTGTTAAGTCTTTTGTATTTTATCTTTCAATGGGATTATTTGTATCAATGGTCTTTCTGTGTTTAGTTTTAACTTAGTTTGAACTTAGTTAAGTTATAAAGGCACATAGAGAGATGAGTATATAGTGTTTATGAAAGACAAAAGCAAGTAATCATCCTGTGTTGTGGGAACTCTTTCCTCAGGAGATGAAAACAGATGCTTGTTCTTTATTATAGGCCTCCCACAGCAGACCAGAATATGATTCTACTGACGTTAGTCAGGGGCCACTTACAGGAGCAGAGTAGCCGAGCCGCCCCACGTCTCACCCTTTGGGAAAGGATGGGTTTTGTAAAGCTGCTTAGGTGGCGTCTTCCCGTCCACCATGTGTACTCGAGCACCCCCTGAGACCACACAGCCATGTGCAGTTGGGGTAGTTTCACTCAGCAGAAAAGGGGAAGGGGGTAAGATGTGAGGAGCCTTGTCTCTGCTTTCACCTCTTCCCTCCTGTCCTTACAGTCCCTCCACTTCTTTCTTTAACTACAGGCAACAGGAATCAGTAGAGGGTTTTAAACACCTGAGTGGCGTCAGAGACATCGTTGGCAGTTTTATGGTCATGTAGAGGATGGATTATAGGGCCGGTTCTAGAGAGGTGGGTTTGAAGGTGGCTGTCATGCAAGCAGGAGACAGCTGAACTTTCCTGCCGTGACTCCATTTACATCAAGTGTGAGGACAGCAGGCTCTTAGACATTAGCAGTTGCTTGGAGCTGGTGGGGTATAACAGGGAGTAATTATTCATGCACGTGGGCTTTCTCTTTGAGGTTCTTGAGTTAATAGTACTAAAACCCACTAAATTATATTCTTCAAAATGGTGAGTTGGTCTGCAGCCAGTCGCCAGGACCACACCTGGTCTTCTTTAAAAATGGAGCTTTATAAAAACCAACCAACCAACCAAACAAACAAACAAACAAATGGTGCTTTCCCTTTGATGCTTAAATTCTATCTTAGTTTAAGAGGGAGGGAGAGGGGTGGAGGCAGACCCTGGAACCAGCCGAGTTCTAGACAGTCAGTGATAGTGAGCTGGAGACAGTCAGTCACAGCGAGTTTAAATATTGGCAACATGAAAATCAAGTAGCAGGTGTTTTTCAAGTTGTCAGTCTGTATGATTGAATTGCTAAGAAAAGAAATAAAGGAACAGAGCGAGTTTTGGGGAAGTAAGTAGTGGGCTGCGTATTAGATGGGTAGTCAAGGCAAGCAGCTGAAGATAATGACCCTGACTTCACGATGTGAGACCAGAGAGAGAGGGGAACGAACGAAAGTTGAAGTCAGGCAAGCTTGTTAAAAATGATACTTCTTTTTCCAACCTTCCTGGAAGATATGTCCAATTGTTCCTTGTCCTCAAGTCTGGTATGAGAGTACTTTTGCCATCTCTTTGTAAAACTGAGGCTTATGTTACTTTTCAGGCTGAAGCAAGGCTAGCAGCAAAGCGGGCCGCCAGGGCAGAAGCAAGAGACATCCGCATGAGGGAACTGGAACGACAGCAGAGAGAGGTAACGGAAGCCGCCTTAGCCAGTGCATACGTGCTGCATGTGTGAGGGAAGGAAATGATGGAGGAGAGCTCTCACTGTCTCAGATCTCCATCCCCAGGGCTGGCATACAGAGGGCTTTGCGACACACACACACACACACACACACACACACACACACACACACACACACACGACATTATAGTGAGACAGCGATAGGGAAATCCCATGGTGGACAGGTTCTTTCTCAAGGTGCAGCCTGGCATACAGAGGGCTTTGCCCCATACACACACACACACACACACACACACACACACACACACACACGCACGCACGCACGCACACACACACACACACACACACACGCACACACACACACACGACATTATAGTGAGACAGCGATAGGGAAATCCCATGGTGGACAGGTTCTTTCTCAAGGTGCAGCCTGGCATACAGAGGGCTTTGCCCCATACACACACACACACACACACACACACACACACACACACACACACACACACACACACATGACATTATAGTGAGACAGCGATAGGGAAATCCCCATGGTGGACAGGTTCTTTCTCAAGGTGCAGTCTCCTTCCCTGAACATAGCTCTGACCGGTCTTGCCTTCCTGGTCAGCAACTGCTTTTTCTTTTTAGATAAACCAGTTCAGAATGAACACACAGAGAGGAGGGGGCGTTGCAGAGAATATATGAAAAGGATGGGTTGTTAAAGGAACAGGGCCCTGGGGTGGCAAAAGTAAGGCCCCTTTATTCTTCACTTCATAATTCCAATTCTCTGCCTTCACAGTAATCAGCTTAGTAAGTCTGTTCTGGACATTTTCCTGTGTACTGTAATATAAACGTGGTTCCTGTCTGCATCATTACCATGCTCACTGCCAATCCTGTGTCCACAGAGTGGGGGAGACGCCTCCATAATGAATCTTTATGCCAAATGGGGAAGTTTTGGAATGGGAGGTTTTACATGAAATGTATGCAGGTCCAGGCAGAAACATGGCAGTGAACCTTGACCCCCAGCTAGCTGAGTCCACATGCTTAACATTTTGAAGCTTATGTGATAAGGTAGGGAAATGTTCATGCAAGAATATGGGGAAAACCCCAAACTATAAAATTGGTCGGACACCCCAATGCAAAATAAAACAACCAGTGCTTATATCTAGGGTCAGAAAGAACTGGGTTCATTAGTACCTTGGTTTGACGTGTGGAATTACAATGGGTTTCATCATGTTCTGTAGTTTATTGATCTATATTATGCTTTTATCATCAAAAAAGTGGAAAAGAGTAAAATGGGTAAATGGAAATTACCTAGCATACTTGTTATCCTTTCTCTCTGTCATGGACTCGAGTCTGAAAACACACATATTTTACTATTGTATTTACAAAGGGAAAAACATTTGTGGAGGAGTAGAAAGCAATTTATTTTTATGTTAATGATAAGTTAAAGAAATGTATAGATTTGTGTTCTGTCTTGATGTGCTTTTCTCCCTTAGGTACAGCTTCCGGTACTGGATACAGTTCTTGGTTGGAAAGCAGGGTTCCAGTGCATTGTCTTTATGCTCTTGAGATTACATGAAGTTATAAACAGAGGGAACGGTTATTAATAGACGTTCTATCTATGCAAAGAACCATGCATCTTTTTGTTACTGAACATACTACCTTATTAATTTCTGGAATTTTCAAAGTATAGCTTTGAGTCACTTACTATTTTTGTCTAGGTTAAGTGTGTGTGACTGAGATTTTTTTTTTTTTTTTGAGAATGCAGTGAATTGAAAACCACTCAGCTCATAAAACTTTTGTGTTTATAGCCTTCTCATCATTCCTTTGACCGGAAATGGGGAGAGATTCACAAGTGGCTGGTAGGCCAGGACTGCCTGCCCTGCATGCTGATAACTGCTGAGCTAAGTGACACGGGAGCAGAGCAGTGACTAATGCTTGTGAGGCAGGCGGTCTGTCCTGTGTGGGCCTGAGGGGCACAGAGTAGCTGTTCTGTCTGGGTGCCGGAGTTCAGCATTTCCCTTGTGCTTAGTAGCCTCTCTTTCCACTCAGGAAAGTCCCAGAAGAAGAAAGGTTGGGTAAATGACTGGGTTTGCTTTTCCTCCCTCAATCCGTGCTTCCTCCTCTCATTCTCCATCTTTAAAAATGAACTCCACAGGCTTTCCATGGGAGATGATCAGGTCTTAGCTCATTGCCTTCTGAATTTTGTTCTTATTTCTTCTCTTAGCTCTTTGTCAAGTCCTCTACTCCCAGAGCAGACTTTTAGTTACAAAAGCAAATACCATGAGCCAGTAGGACGCTGGTTGGAACCATGAACATTTTTCAGGTTCAGTTATTTTCTAATGCAGGATTATTAATTTGATATGTGACTAGGCTTGGGAGGTGTGGTATATGAAGCCCCAAAATATCATGCAAATACTTGAAAGTGCCTTTTTATGGGAAATGTTGATGGGTAGATTATTCACCAGATTCAAAGAGAAGTTTCCCAGGGAGTTTGAGAACCATCGTCTCACACATCACTTTCCCAAACAAGTGGCTTGTAGAGCAGGCTGGTGAGGAGCTTCCAGTCCCGTAGGGTCCCCAGTCCCGTAGGGTCCCCAGTCCCATAGGGTCCGGAACCCTGTTGACCTTCGTGTTTAACACTTTCTCTCAGTCATTATGGTGATCAACTTAGACAACTGCAAAGTGCTTTGTCATCTAAATTGAGTGGCTCCTCCTGGCTCCTCGTGTGTGTGTTTGCTATTTTGGAGTGTGATGTTCGTTGTAACTGAAAGGAGTATAATTAATTTATCTAATACATTTTCTGCATGGGTCACATTGATGCATGAAGAGGATTTTGTTTGAATTAACAAAATCACTTAACTTTACATATAAATATTTTAATTTGTTGTTTTAATTATAAAATAGCTTAGCATTTTAGTAGCTTAGGTCAAACTAGAAAAATTAAATATAAACAAAAACATATATTAAAAATCTGATATTTCATTTTTCTGTTTAGGGCCTGTGAAGATAATCATTTAAAAGAAGCATTGATTTGTGTGTATCTTAACTAGTGAGACTTAGGAGTTTTTTGGATGGAGGCTTAAAGTGCAGTTGGTGATTGACCGGAGTCCTGACTGAGAGTTAGGACTGGGCGTACATAGAAGGCGGGGTTTGGTTCAGATGGGAGTGTGCATCTCACTCCACCCCTGCTGTCTCCTCCTCCATGTGGAGTCTCCCATTCCCTCTTACCACACTCCCACTCCCTTGTTTGTGAGTCCACATGGCTACATGATATTCTTGACATAAACTGTAAGCAGCTAATAAGCCACAAATAGGAGTATTGATAGGTGATTCTTTCCATGTTAAATATTTCCCTTGACTCTAACTTTTTGTGTGTGTCAGATTGTCTTGTTGGGATGTGAGTGGTGAGCATTAGAACAGGAAGCTCAGGAGTGCGGAAAGCTACTGTGTGTCAGCACCGGGCTGCAGCTTTCACTCACTTTACTACAGGGCCACTTGCCAGTTTATATATGGGCTTTTGTTGATTTTGGTCAACTTGAAACAATCTAGATGTACCTGGGAGGAAGGAATCATTACAACTAAAGAATTTCACCCATCAGATTGGGCTGTGAGGCACTTTCTTTTCTTTTTTTTTTTTTTCTTTTTTCTCTTTTCCCAGAGCTGGGGACCGAACCCAGGGCCTTGTGCTTGCTAGGCAAGCGCTCTACCACTGAGCTAAATCCCCAACCCGTGAGGCATTTTCTTAACTACTAACTCATGTAGAAAGGTCCAGCCTACTGTGGGTGGTGCTGTCCCTAGGTAATGGACTGGGCTGTATAAGAGAGCTAGCTGAGGATGCCAGAGGAGGCAGCATAGTAAGCAGTGTTCCGCAAGGGTCTCTGCTTCAGTTCCTGCCTCTAGGTTCCTGCCCTGACTTCCATCACTGATGAACTATAACCAGTAAGCCAAATAAATAAAACCTTTCTTCCCCTAACTTGGTTTTGGTCAGTGTTTTATCAATCATAGCAACAGGAAGCAAACTAGGACAAGAGAGGAGCAGGTAGAGAGAGGTTTAGTGACCAACACTGGCAGAGTCAGAGTCAGGATGTGAAGGAGGAAGGGAGGCCACCACTGGTGCAGAGGTGAAGCAGGTAAGAGGAGGGCCATGTCCTCTTGGGTTTCCATACAGCCCTGTGTAGCCAGCTGGCCATTTCTTTTTTTCTTTTTTTTCTTTTTTCTTTCTCCATCTTTATTAACTTGGGTATTTCTTATTTACATTTCGATTGTTATTCCCTTTCCCGGTTTCCAGTCCAACATCCCCCTAAACCCCTCCCCGTCCCCTTCTATATGGGTGTTCCCCTCCCCCTCCTCCCCCCATTATCTGCCCTCCCCCTCCTCCCCCCATTATCTGCCCTCCCCCTCCTCCCCCCATTATCCGCCCTCCCCCTCCTCCCCCCATTATCCGCCCTCCCCCTCCTCCCCCCATTATCTGCCCTCCCCCTCCTCCCCCCATTATCCGCCCTCCCCCTCCTCCCCCCATTATCTGCCCTCCCCCTCCTCCCCCCAGTATCTGCCCTCCCCCCAATAATCACGTTCACTGGGTGTTCCGTCTTGGCAGGACCAAGGTAAAGTTCTAGAAAGTTCTGCTTTGAAGTTTCCACTGGTACCCTTACTCTAGGCTATTCATTGCTACCTATGTGGTTGGAGCCCAGGGTCAGTCCATGTCTTTGGGTAGTGGCTTAGTCCCTGGCAGCTGGCCATTTCTTAGGATTCCGATTTCAGGTCGTATGCTTCAGTCAGCAGCCTTGTGTGTGGCTGGAAGAGTAAATACTGTTTCTAGGGCTTCCTAATTTGAAACTGAAGGAGCAACTCCAGTGCCAGCTTAGTAATATTTGTAGACAGAGAGGACAGCCAGGCTTGCTCTTGGGGCTGTGGTTTTCTTTTACTGAAACCTCTTCTCTTCACTTTCAGTGAACTTTTAAAAAGAGTGTTTTAATTTGATTAACCCAGTTTGAATATAACAAGGTAGTTCCAGAAAGTTCTGCTTTGAGGTTTTTGTACTTTATTAGTTCTTATAAGAAACCCAATTATCCCAGAAAACACCATTGCAGAGTCTCTTCTCCATCTGTATTTTACCATTACCAACACTGGCTTTTTCTCCATGACTTTAAAGTTTAGAATACTAGGACTGTACCAAGAGCAGGCGGAAGCTCTAATCCCTGAGCTCTATCTCCAGCCTGCTGTTTACTTTTTGAGACAAAGTCTAAATTGTCCTGGTGGAAGAAGTCTGTTGGTCCTGACTTTCCTCGTGTTGGTACTTAATTCGTCATTCATGAGAGTTGCCAGTCCTCAGCCAGGGAGGAAAGAACTCCCAAAAGTTTGGACTAAATATGTCTCTGTCATTTAAGGCATTGTCACATTGGGGTTGCTCAGCCCTACTAAGGCTACCCAGGATTATGACAGCAATTGTTTCTCATGGCTTCTCAAAGACGGAGGATCCTCTGCTTTGTATTTATAACCTTGGAAGACAGGTTGCTGGAATCTGTTTAATTGTTACCGGTGCTGTTACTTAAGGAAGAGCCACTGGGTGTTATTGTAGATCTGACCTTGACGGTGTGAAGAGGGCTGTTCCTCCATGGAAGACAGGCCCTGAGTTTGTTGTTTCTGTGTAATTGATGCTCTGGTGGATGTTGTGTTATGGTTCTGTTGTGTTTGTGATGTGCTGAGTCTGAGGATTTAAATGCTGGCCCAGCAATGTGCTCCTGTAGATACCTCCTTAGCCTTCTGTGAGGTCCTCAAGATGAGGGCTGTGTCCAGCAGATGTGTTTTCATTTGTTTGCTTTAGATACAGGGTCTTAACTACATAACCCTGCCTGGCCTGGAATCCACTTTGTAGACCAGGCTCATCTCAAACTTACAGAGATCTGCCCACCTCTACCTCCTAAATGCTGGGATCAAAGGCGTGTGTCATCATGTCTGGCTAGATGTGTTGTCTAAAAGGTTCTTCTATGGCTGGAGAGTTGGAAAGGAAAGGGAGTAAAGGGAAGTTTAGATATTCAGCCTAAATATTAGCTTGGTACCCCAAATGACACCAACGGGTATGTAAATTAATGTCCCTGTGCAGGTGCAGCACAAGGGCTTCTAATTCCTGTTACCACTTAGCACTCTGCTCTGCTGTGCTAATTCACATGTCTCCAAGACTTACGATTCTCTTACAAAAAGTTTAAATTGGGGATTCATGCCTAGAGATCACAACCCTGTCGGAAACGGGGTCACAAAATCATCATGCTGTCTTTAAACAGCATGTTGGACATGTTTTATCAATTGTAGCAGTATACATAGTGGGTGTCAAAAGATGAGTTTTAAAAAACAGTACCCAAAAACCGAGATGGAAGGGAAGGAGTAAACTGTGGCGTTCTGTTTGGATTACTATCTCTGCTTGGCAGTGGATAGCCAGAGATAGCCCCATCTGTTTTCGGCCCTGAGTGGTCTAGTTGATTGTTGTGGGTGCTGGAACATCGTTTCATCTTGGAAGATAGCATTGCTGTTGGAAGGTGAGCCCGCCTAGACTGGCTAGATGTAGTTTTTAGTCATAGTGCAAATTACTTCAACAATTTGGACACTAAAATTCTGAAAAATCAGAAATTCCTTATGGTCACAGGTATTCTGGGGCTAGCTGTTTGATACCATGTGAAGCTTTGCTGTTTTACTGCTGATGGCCGAGTGTGGAAATGTTAGAATTACGCACCAGTTGGTCAACTATAAAGTGTGGTCAGTCTCTTTATAAGCTGTATAAGGCGTGACTTAACTCTACCAGCTGTGAAACATTTATGTTATTTCTTCTGAGCAGTTTATCACATTGACAACACTGAGTGTATTTCCTTACTTCTTTTATTTTCCAGTTAGACTAGTGAGAGGATAGGGGGAAAATAAAACAAAGAAACCAACCAGAAAGTTTCCTCACAGTCAGCCCCAGGCTACAGCCTAAGCATTCTTCACGCAGCGTACATTCTTCTTAAAACACAGCTATGGCAGAGTGGACGTTCTTCTCCCATGTATAAGCCAACACTCACTCTGAAGAAGTAAACCTCTGTGCTTTCAGTTCTCTATCAACATCTCTTTGTAGAGTGATGTTCTGTGTTTTTATCTCCATGTGTTGAGCTCCCTGGGCCACCATTCACTAGCACGTGTTGAGACATATGCACACCTGCTGAAGTAATGTGTGTGTCCGCTTGCCACCCAGAGCAGCCATGCTTCCAACTCAGCTCTAAGCCGACGTTTTCTAGCCTGCTTGTCCTCAGAAGATGTCGCTGTGCTTTTGTCTGGCTGCTTTTGCTCCTTTGCTCTGACAACCACTTGCTCAGTGATTAATTATTAATTATTAATTACTGCTGTACTTTCTTCTTTCCCAGGAAGATTCAGAAAGGGCCCAGTATTCTCACCGATCTGGTTACCGATCTGGTTACCGCCGTTCTTACCTGGTTTGTAGTAACATGAACTGCCTATGGTGCTGTCACTCATTGGCTTTGTTCACTCACAAACCTGTAATATGTGTGCTTTTATTTTTATCAGGGAGTTGAGGATACATTGTCTCTTCGAAGCCTTGGCAGTCACAGGGTTGGTATTCTACGCTGCTTACACCGAATAGCAAAGCTTTTAACCTTGAGCTGCCTTCAGCATTAATGATTTTCTAAGCGATCTGACAATATCCATTTATACTTCTGCCTTTAACAGTAAGTGCAAAATGCTGGCACAGCTCTTCAGTGGAAAGAGATGCTTTCTCTCAAATTATTGCTAGAAGCGAATCAATTCTAAAATCGTAACTATTTTTATCTTAACATGGGTCTATTCTCAATTTCTAAAAAATTACCTTTGATTTTAAAAATATCACAAAATGGTATGGTTGGGTTTTATAAAATAACACCTGCTTTGTCCTAAGTTTTAGTTCTTTCTCTTTTCATATCCTAACTGACAATCTGTTGAATGAACAATAACTTTGGGGCCTGCCTGATTATTTAAAATTATAATTGCATGAAATTATTGACTTGAAGTGTTTTCTTGCCCTATGTGTAGGAATTATGCGTTGACGTTTCGGTTGACACTGCATAGTGTCCCAGCTCTTAGTGTGGATTGCTGTGAGTGAGTGCGGTTTGTCGCCTCAAGTCTGTGTGCTGTGCTACAAGTCCCCTTTTACTTCTTAAAGAATTGTGCCATAAGATGTGTTTTGCATTTTATGTTATTTGTTTTTTATCAGTAAAGTCATCTTTCATATTAAGGGGTGCATCTGTTTCAACTCTGATCCTCTTCTTAGCTTATATAAAAACAGCCTAGTTAAGCTATTCTAACACACCAGGTATTAACACATTTATATCTGTAAACACTCCATTACACTCTGATAATTGTTTTCTTCTGGTGGATGTAATCTATTGTGCTTTTAGAATAACTTTATACACTGGTTTTAAGCTATAACTGCTCTCTTTAGTTACAAATTTTAAAATTGTTTTAGAGTATTTTCAAGGTTTTAAATAAATCTAAGATTATCAGTGGCTTAAAGGTGGCATTATAAGTGGTCAAAGCTGGCTTAGCAGTCAAAAAGCACTTGCTGCCTTTGCAGAGGACCTGGGTTCAATTCTTAGCATCCACATGACTGCAGCTCACATTTATAACTCCAGATCCTAGGGCACCTGATGTCATCTTCTGGCCTCTGAAGGCACCAGGGACACACACTGTACACATATACTGTACACACAGGCAAAACACTCTTTCAATTTTTTTTATATGTATGAATGTGTGTGGTTTTTTTTAAGTAGAAAATATATGCATTTGTTGTATTTCAAGTTTTTTTTTCCTCTTTAAATTACTTTAAAAAAATTCCACCAAAGCCCACCAAAGTTACAAAGTTGAGAGTTGAGGACTATAAAATATTCCCCTCTTTCTTTTTGTGACTGGTGTCTTCCCTTTTGTATTGCTCGTAGTATGAACTTTCACACATTTTTTATTGAGCTGAGTAAATTTGCATATAATTTCTGGAAGCTGGATTAGGCTAGTCGATCTTTAAGTTTGACCTAAGTAGAGAACTTTAAGTCAAACCTCCAAAGAGGAGCAATCTGCAGTTGAACCGGTAAGGAACTACTCACCCGGAGGGTGTAAGCTGCAATTTGAATTCTGTTTTGTTTTTTTTAATGCTAACTGTATGTGTTTCCATGGGTAGAGGAAGACCCTTGCCTTTTTAAAGTTAGTGAATGAGGGCTGAAGATGTGACTTAGGTGGTGGAACTCTCAACTGGCTGTGCAGGGACATGGGCTTGATCTCCATCACTGGAAGGAGAGAACTGCGCTTGACCTTGAAAAGCTCTAAGTGAGGCTGTTCTCTCTAAATATGTGCATGTACATATGCAATATATTTTACACGTATACATTTTTACCAGATTAAGGCTGAATGCTCACCGATAAAGTAAATTATATTTCTTTTAAATGGTGTTCTTTGTTTTTGACCCCTCCGCTACGGAGCCCACTTCCAAGCGTTCCTCCTCCGAGCTGAGTCACACCCCCCGCCTTTGAGATCACCCCCCTGTTTGTTTTAATGAGATGGCATTAGGAGTCCAACCTAATGCCATTTTGTTGAGTTCCATTTGTTGTTTTGCTTTGGGGATTGGGTTCAGGGCATGTGGTGTGCCACTGAGTTGTCAGTAGCTCTGGCTTATTGGCTTTTAAAATGACCACCATTTCCATTAATCTGAACATGTCAGACAATTTCCATCCTGGGTAAAAATAAATGCTGTGGTCTGAAATGGTGACCTAAATATTCTTGTGGTTTACTATGTATATAATTTAGAGGTTTCATTGTTTCTCTACCTGTCTCTCTAAGTTTAAGAGTCATGTATTTAAAAGACTCATAATGTCTGCACGTTTACTTGGCTTTGAAATGGTAGCAGTACCTGGCTGTGGGTCAGGTGCACTTAATGGGTTTGTGCTGCATCTTGGGACTTTGAGCTTTCCCTTTGTCTGCTCAGAAACTTTTCTGTTGAAAGATACCCCTGACAGAAGCTCTGTGGGTTGAACATGCTATAGACATTGAGACTAAAGATGACAAGAACAAAGAAGCCCGAGACTGAGTCCTGCCTCGGGGAGGGGCTAGTAAGTCAGAGTCTTGGCCTGCGAAGTAGAACTGTCTATGCCTGCTTGTTACTGGGAGCAGATTGCTAATAACAGGGAGTTAGTAAGCCAGTTAGCTGCCTTACAAAACACTACAAAATGTTTGATTATTGTTTTGTGCACCGAATACAAGAAGACAGTGGTAGAAATCTCAAATTAGGACGTAGAGAGACCTTGGATCATAGGATAATCACGGTTCCTCATTCGTGGAGTTTTATTCTTTAGTTACTATTTATTTAGTCATATGTCTGCCTTTGACATAATTGTGAACTCAGTTTTTAAATTATTCTTTAAACTTGTCTTTTGTTATTTTAATACTACACTGTTTAATTTCACTGAAGAGTTCATCGAAGGATATTACTGGAACACACTGGAGCAGAGCCAGTACGCCCAAGAGGAGAGACATGATGGTGTGTAATTCTGAAATGTGTGGTCTTAGATTTTCATGCATTCTGTTGATTTTCTGTATTTTGGACATAGGAACAACAGGCATAACCTGGTAAAGCGTGAAAGTTTCTGCTTTGTTTCCTTGTGTAGACTTTAAAGCAAGTTTCTTGGAGAATTAAAACTTTTTCACCCTTTTAAATCTTGCTTTAGTGATAAAATGCTCGTACAGAAGCATCTTAGGGGAAGAGAGGGTTTATTTATTTCTTTTTTCTTTTTTCTTTTTTTCGGAGCTGGGGACTGAGCCCAGGGCCTTGGCGCTTGCTAGGCAAGTGCTCTACCACTGAGCCAAATCCCCAACCCCTGTTTTTTTTTAAATTAATTAATTTATTTATTTTTCGGAGCTGGGAACCGAACCCAGGGCCTTGGGCTTGCTAGGCAAGCGCTTTACCACTGAGCTAAATCCTCAACCCCAGGAGAGGGTTTATGTGGCCACATTTCCGGGTACAGTCCATCACTGAGAGAGGTCAGGGCAGAAACTCAAGCAACAGCTTGGAGCAAAACCGTGGGAGATGCTGCTGCTGGCTTGCTTACATGCTTAGCTAGCTTCTTCATAGTCTCACGCCTAGGGATGGCGCTGCCTACACTGGGCCCTCCTCCCACATCAGTTAATAAGATAACATCCCTCCCCTTCTACTTCCCCACCATGTTCCTACGGGCCATTGATCTAGGCAGTTTTCAATCAGGCCTTTCCTCTCAGATGACTATGGGCTATGTCAAGTTGACAAAGCTCTTTAGGAGAAATAGAGTACACTAGCATACATGGAAGTGTTTTATCCAGAGTCCTTAATATTCCCAATTTTTCTTCTTTTGATAAATAATTTTTAAGTGGCTACCAGCTGCCATTTATCAGATAAGCTCTGTGTGTGTGTGTGTGTGTGTGTGTGTGTGTGTGTGTGTGTGTGTCCAGTTGTTGATATCCACTTTATGAACTTCTCTGCTATATGTAGCCTGGAATTTTTAAAGCTAGCTGAATCCCACATTATACTTTGAAAAAAGGAAAAATTGGGATAATTTTTTTGATTCTACTTGTTAAAACACCCTGTCATCTACAGAGAGGGTGGAAAGGCAGGCTTACTGTTGGGGTCGGATAATTTATGTGTAAGAACATGCTCTTTAATACTGTATGTCTTGGTCATGGATTTTTTTCCTAAAGAAATATTTTAATAGGAAAAAGAAATAAAACTTTTATAGAGAAGGGATTTGATTTTCAGAGAAATGTCACAGCATTTTCAGTGAATTTATACCAGTGGTAAAATTGTACAACAGCCTTATATTAAGTGGAATACTTTTTTGAGGTTTCTGCTATATATGTTCTAAATGACTGTCTAAATAAATACAAATAGACAGGCCTTGTTATATTTGACTAGTATTTTAATATCTTACTAAAGTTAAATTGTATATTTTTATCTTCTAGACTATTTTAAGCTTTATAAAATTATGATTTCCAGCAGAAATATATTTTATTCCTTTATCTAGTCTATATATACAGATTCCTAGCTCTCTGTATGTATGTATCATTGAGAACACAGGTCAGAAAATTACTTATAAAACTTCTCTATCTATATGTAAGTATATTTTATGTGGTTGGTTGGTTTGTTTTTGAGATAAAGGTACACTGAGTGGCTTAGGCTGGCCTTGAACTCAGCCTCCTTATTGAGTGTTGGGATTACAGGTGTGTGCTGAGTCTTATGAAGTGATGTTAGCTCTTCTGTGCACAACATCCTGTGGGTTTTTTTTTTTTTTTCTCCTGCCAGTTAAACTCACTGAATTGATTTCAAGAGGGAATCAACTTAAATTTAGGAAAACACTACTGTGGGTCAAGGTTTTGAATATTATCTAATGCCCTAACTCAGTGTAAAAATGTAAAAGAAAGATATTTTTACAAAATAGTGTTTTTAAATGCTTTGTGATATATGTTTACCTTTAAGTAAGATTGTTTAAAAACTTGGGAGGATGCTGAAGAACCGTTGTTAGGAGACTAAATTCACACAGCTATGTTCTATTCCCTTTCTTTTAAAGGCTCCTACATGGGAATGTGGGTTTTCTGGTCTTGCTAGTTTTCTGTGACTTTTTGATTCGTATCTAATGTCAGTTGTTTGTCTACTGTGCATACCATATTTTGTTCTGGCCAAGCTTCTCATTTTGTTGAGCATCGTCATGAAGACATAAGATTTTAGGGTGTATGTCTCTAAGTAGGCTCAAAGAAATGCTCCTGCTCTGAGTCCAGGATTATTCTCTTGCAAGCTAGACTAGGTAGTGCTCCTCCTTGTGTGGCTGTCTGTCAAATGATGGCAAGCAGTGTTGGCAGCCACAGACATGAGGAGGAGAGCATCTTTGACCTCAGGATGTTTCTCCTTTACATTGAAAGCCTTCCTTGGGACGTGCTGTTCAGTCATATTCTAAGAGCGAGCCATCTTACCATTACTGCTTCAGAGTTTTGTTATAAAAATTTTGTTAGGGAAATAGAGACTGAGGTGTATCTCAGTGGCAAAAGTGCTTGCACAACATGCACAAGGCTCTAAGTTCAATCCCAAGTGAGGCCAAGAGGGGTGGGGAGCACAGTCTTCTAGATGTTTAGGATGACATCTGTCTCAAACTCCAGAGTAGATAGGGCTATGGGTGCAAATAACTGTGCCTGGCATAAAACAAAGTTTTAGTTATACGGACAGTTCAGGAACAGTTTCTACTGAATAAGTAAAGGTTACATCCAAATATAATAGCTTTTCTATTTAATAATCTTTTGCTTTTGAAGTAGGGCTGCTTTGGTTTTAATAATGACAAGGTTGCTTTTTCTCATATGTTCCTGACTGTGGTGATACAACCAACCTGCCTGCTTTTCTGAACTGCAGTATGATTCCATCAAGGACAGATCATCAAGAGTTTCATCATTAGTACGTAATGCATGCCTTTGTGTTAAGTGTGAGGTTTTACTTTCTAAACATCAGTTGTTGCTAATCATAGATTATGACTAACTTTCATGGTTTTGTTATGATCTTTTTGGGGAAGATATGTAACAAAACAAAAACCATTGTTTCTGCAATTGTGCCACAATCTGTTACTGGAACGATAGCTTTCCCCAGAGACTTCAGGATCAGGACTGGGAGCATCGCCCAGTGGTCAGTGCTGTTTGTTTATCATTGTAAGACTGTAGGTTTGCTTCCCAGTACTACAAACCCAACCGAACCAAACCAGACCAAACCAAATTAAAGCAAACCCAACCAAACCAGACCAGACCAAACCAGACCAAACCAGACCCAACCAGACCAAACCAGACCCAACCAGACCAGACCAGACCCAACCAGACCAGACCAGACCAGACCAGACCAGACCAGACCAGACCAGACCAAACCAAATCGCCTCGAATGATTGAAATATTTAATGTAAGAGCCAAGATCCCTGAATGTTGCTAAGGTCTGTTGTAGTTCAGCTGTCTTTGAGAGAAGACCTGGCACCCTGTGCTTACCTGCTGCACAGGAAGATTGGTTTGCTTATTTTTTTAACTTCATGCTTATTTATTTTACCTGTGTATGTGTGTCACATGGCATATATGTGGAGGTCACAGGGCAATTTGTTGCAGCTGGTTCTTTTAGCTTGCCCAAGTTTCTGGACTACCTAGTTTTCACTTAGAATGTTCATAGTGAAGTATAAAAGAACACTCACAATAAGAAAATGCATTTATCCTTATGGCTGAGGATCTGACTCAATGTGAAGTAGCTGCCCTTGGGTGTCTAGGTACTTGCAATGGCACAGTCTCACTACATAGGTTGAGCTTATTGTCTGCTGGTTGTCTGTTAGTAACAGGACTGTCCTTTGTCCCCCCAGGAAAAGTGAGATATATATCTATATCTAAAACCATCTTTTCAAAGTACTTTGTGTAAGCTTCAGAACATATATTTAGACATTGCTCTTCTTAGCATATACCATTGATCTGCTAACTTGGTCTAAGTGTGCAGTCTAAGGGCTAAGAGTGCTTACTGCTTTTCAGTTCTCAGAATCTATGTTGGCTGGCTCACAACCACTATAACCCAAGTTCTAGGGACCCATGCTCTCTTTGGCATGTGCACACATGTGGCATATACACATAAACTGAATCCAGAAGAAGAATGCTGTCTCCAGCAGTGCCTCCATGATGTTTTTTTTTTTTTAAGTTCATCTACAGCTTTGCTTTTACTTTAGATAAGATGACTGTAGCAGTGGATTCTCGCCACATGCAGCATTCTCAAGGCAAGGAAGTGGGGGGATGAAACTCAAGTAAGGTGCAGTGAAGGTCTCCACAGACATCCCTCTGATTCTGTGTCCTAATAGGTTTCCTTTAGCTGCCCAGACACCAGGTTAGATAGTGGTGTGCGTAAGGAGAGGTCAGAGAGAATGACGTGCTTGAGGCCACATGCATCAGCCTTCCAAGTTCAGTGAGTCCGCTACTCACAGACAAGAAGTAGATTGCGTGTGTACTGCTCTGTATCATAGGACTTTTGCTGTTACTTTATGATGAGTTTCATTCTTAAAATTTCACTATATGATCTCTAAAGTTAACTTCAATATGTATTTCCAGAGTCGTTCTTACAGTCACACCCTTGGGATGAAGAAGCGACCCTCTGGTTCTCATAAAGACCCACTGGTTAGTTCTGCTTCCGAAGGCTGATCTAGTTGTGGCATTATGGATAGCACCGAATTATGAGTAGGTTTCCTTCCCAGAGTCTGTTCGTAGGAGCCTGGACTATACTTCCTGGTAGAAACAGTGGTGTGTGTAATAGACCCTTTCACCCGTGTGTTTACACCGCAGAACAAATAGGCTTTCCATTTCAGTCACTTGACCAAGTGTTTCTGTAGAGAGCAAATGCTACAGAATCGAGGTGCTTGGAACACCTCTTTC
This sequence comes from Rattus norvegicus, assembly GCF_021556685.1. NCBI lineage: Eukaryota > Metazoa > Chordata > Mammalia > Rodentia > Muridae > Rattus > Rattus norvegicus. Next base: position 118,885,958 of record NC_141541.1, read on the forward strand.
TCCTTCTTGTGGCATTGGCAGAAGTGTAGTCTCCAGCTTCCTGCCAGTTCTGGGATTCCATGGGAGCCTCGGGAGCATGTAGCTGAAGGGGAGGGGGGGGGAATGTAGCTGAAGGGGAGAGGGGGGTGTACCTGAAGGAGAGAGGGAGGGAATGTAGCTGAAGGGGAGAGGAGGGGAATGTAGCTGAAGGGGAGAGGGGGGGGAATGTAGCTGAAGGGGAGAGGGGGGAATGTGGCTGAAGGGGAGGGGGGGAATGTAGCTGAAGGGGAGAGGGGGGGAATGTGGCTGAAGGGGAGGGGGGGATGTAGCTGAAGGGGAGAGCTGGGGGGGGATGTAGCTGAAAACAGATTAGAGAGGCCTTGGAGGATGGGGCACTCCACTCTTGTGGCCAGAGCAGAGGAGCTGAGGTGCCTGGTTGAGCTGTGAGTGGCAGAGATGGCAGAAGACAGGGCTCAGAGGGTGTGGGGCAGGGGCAGGCCCTTGAGTAGTGTCAGCAGTAGAGAAGGGAGGTTGTAGTCAGGGACGCCATACATGCGCTTAGCCTCTACCAAGAAGGGCTTTCTGCACCCCGGTAGTTTATAAAAGTGGTGATTAGACGGCAGCCCTAGGTCCTTCAGGCTCTTTCCTACAGAGCGATTTGCGTTTCATTTTTATTTGAAGCTGTATTGTCTGATCTTTAAATAGTAATAATTAGGGAAGACTTTGTTTGAAGTTGTTGACCTTTAATGCCCATCCTTTCTAAGAAATTTTAAACCATTGCTGTTTGCCCTGTCTTTGCTGTGACCCATTGCTCTCCTTGCTCTGGGGGGAAAGGAACCTGTACAGTACAAGATTTTGCCTATGTGTTCAAAGTTTGTCTTGGTTGTGGTTGCATCAAAAACATGGATCCTAAGAAAACTATTAAATTTTGCTTTTTGCAGAGTGGCCTCTACTTTGACCAGAGAAACTATAGCAGTCTTAGACATAGCAAACCTGCCTCTACCTACTATTTCCGGGTTTGTCTGAAGATTTTTGTTCTCATGTATCTTAATACATCTCTAACCCCCATTTTGCATCCTTACTATTTGTAACTAATCCCTGAATGGTTTGGATATATGCCAGTTTTGGTATTGAGTCATATATAATCTTCCTGAGTGTGTCTTTGGAGAGAGCTGTTAAATTACCATGCTTGAAAGGAAAAATTTCAAACCGGAAAAGGTTTAGTGAACATCACCTTCTTACCGCTAAGGTTCTATAGGTCATTTCCTTAGCCATAGCATTCCCTGCATGTTAGGGTTTTGTGTTTGTAGGCAGAGGCTCACTGTCTACGTAGCCCGAGCTCAAACTCAAGCTCTCAGTGGTTGGCAGTAAGGTGGGACCACCATGTCCAGCTTCTGTGCAGTCTTTTGATTGGTTGCAGAGTAAACAATAGGCATCAATACCCTCACTGCTAGGTACACTTTTAAAAAGTTTACATGCAAGAATATAAGCTACACATATGATGGCCATGAGGCGGATGTTATGATTTGTTAGAATATTAATGGAATGTTAGAATACCATTTTTCTTTTTTGTCTGTTTTGTGTTTTTGCTTGTTTTGTTTTGTTTTGTTGGATTTTGGTGTGTCTCTGTAGCCAAAGCTTGGTCATCCTGCCTCAGCTACCCACATCACCGCAGGCAGGTAGAAACTTTTTTTTTTTCAAGACATTTAACTTTTCTTTTTTTATAGTTTTTCACAACAAAGATTCTCTGTGTAGCCCTGGCTGCCCTGGAACTCATTCTGTAGACCAGGGTGGCCTTGAATCAAAGATCTGCCTAACTCTGCCTCTCAAGTGCTGGGATTAAAGGCTGTGCCAAAACTGCCTGGCATTTAACATTGAAAGCGTGCTTTAACGTGATGCCTAGTGCAGTGAAAAGTATTGAGGAATGGGGGCAAATCTGTATGATATTATAATTCATTTGTACATGCAAGGCTCTCGATTCAATTTTGAGCACTGAAAATGCTATCAACTTAAAAATTTGCCTGCACACATAGTGTCACTATTCTTGTTTGTCGAGGTTTAGGAGAAAAGACCTGAAAATTGTGTCTTAAGTGACAGCAGGGAGAGACGTAATTTCTTTATAAAGAGTGATTTTAGTGAATGGACTCAGCTGGCCAGTGCGGCTTCTCTGGTTAACTGTCATGCTGTGTCCACTGTGAGTCTGTCACAAAAGCATTAATAGGGCCCCAGGAGCTACTGGTGACTGCTCTGAGAGCACAGTTTGATGCACTCCCAGTGCTGGGGGCCCCTTTCTTCAGTGCATGGCTGGGTCCTCGTCTCTTACCCTGCCAATAATTTTATAATAGAAAGGTTATAGACATATTGATGGACAATCCTTGGAGGTGATTTTCTTTCGTACCTTTAACAGTTAGCATTCAGAAAGTTCTTAGTGACTTTTTTCTTATTTCATATGTTTTTATACTACTTTGACTTGCTTTGGACTGGCTAGTGACTTATGGAATCAAAAATCATAACTTGAAGTCTTCTGCTTGCATGACGGTGAGTGCCTGCTCCTGCCTTTGTTGTTGCTTATTCCTGTTGTTCTGCCTCTCTTGCAGTCTTCTTCTCTGTGTAGTGAGCCGATGGGGACATCCAAGAGTCAGAGCAGGGTCAGTACTCTCCAAGGACGCGTGGCTGTCACAGCTCCCCTCGCCTTGCTTTAGGTCTGACTAGTGCACTTTTCCATAGGCTTCCCCTACTGTAACTTCTGGTCTGCTGAGAAGTTCCAGTCTGGTTTGTACCTCCTCCTTCCAGTGTGCTCTGCTCTGCAGTAGGGCCACTGTTGGCTGCTGAGCTGTGTGGCCTTCCTCCACGTGCCCTGCAGTCTACGCTGCCTGTGCTTAGGATGCAAAACCTGATGAGCATGAAAAATAATCCTGTTCTTTGGCACTGTAGAAATGGACGACATCTGGTGGCTCACATTTAGAATCTGTTTCCTCCTAGGAAACAGGCTCTTTTGGGCATAGTTTTCTTTGGCTGCGGTTATGACCCTCTGCTATGGCAGTCAAAAATCTATTAAGCAGGTTGAACTAAAACATAACCAATAGCTTTGTGTGACATGTCAGTTGTTGGGGCTTCTGCCTTTTGTTGTTCTGTGACCAGTTTCAGACTGGAGCCCCAGGAGTGCTTATACCTGTTTGCTTCCTCATGTTATAACACGAGGGCGAAAGAAAATACTGCGGTGTGTTTTCTAACCAACTATATTGATGAGGCTATAATGAAACTGATACAATGAACCATGTATGTAAGTGAGTATAACACACTATCTCTTAACACTTTTTAAATTATGAAGTTCCGAAATACTGAAGCTATTTTTAAAACAACTCCAGTGCTGAACAGATAAGTAATATTCTTTTGTTCTTCAGGCGTCATTGCATGGTGGTGGATTATATAACCCTTACGGTTCGCGAACTGTAAGTCTAAATGAGGAGAGGGGGAGGGATATAGGAAGGACAGGTCCTATATTACAAGTCACGACCCATTCACTCAGCCAGTTATGAGAAGGTGACTAACTAGAAGTTCTGAGTTAACATCTGAGGAGAGTCTATAGAGAAACTGGGGCATTTCCTCCCAATGTAGTGTGGGTGTGAGGTGGGTGTCAGACCAAGGAAAGCAGCTATTTTCACCTTGGGCATCAACTGTTAAGGGTAGGGTTACTGTACTCGAGCAGAGGAACTGAGCTGACCTTGTAAAGTTTTTCTTCTTGGAAACTTCACAGCCGTCCGAATACAGTTACTGCTCATCCAGAGCAAGTTCCTCCAGAAGCAGTCCTGTGGTGAGCTCGTGTCTCTCTCCGCATGCTCTGCAGTCACACGCTGGGATGGAGTGATGTGTTTCACCATCTTGTGCATGGATTGTGTGCTCCCAAGTCCATACAAATCAAGTACTAACATGCTAACTGACTGTTTTTGTGTGGACCCAAGTAATTGCTTAACTGAGTCTAGAGCTGAGGCATTGAGTAGCCTTGAAGCTTTCGTACTGCTTCATGAGAACACATTGTCTTTCAAGTAGTGCTGTTCCTGTTGGCTGTGCTGCTCTGGCCTTCCTGCATATGTCCCTCTGCTGCCATCTACGTCATCACTAAGCCCTCTGGCTGGGAAGTGGTGCGAGAGGGGAAACAACCAACTCTTAAACTCATTATGGACAACAACTTGCTCTTTCTGGAATGTTAGTTTGTTTTGTAGTTTATGAGTAAGTAATGTTAGTCCAGAGTAACACGGAACCTGTGCACATGTGTACTTTCAGAGACGTTTTTGAGACGTATGAGTGCTTTTCACTTTGACAACAAATGGCTTCCTTTCCAGTGTGTGTTACTCCTCTCTGCTTCTTAAAGCATGCTGTGTCAGTGCACACAGATTCATAGCATCCTTATTTTGACATTTTTTTAACAGTAAGTTACACCCCTTTTCAATTATTACCACTTTGAGATAGTTACATATTATCAAATCTTTTTAATGTCAGTGTACTGTGCCAGAAAGGCATAGATATTATTCTAAAATCATTTTAGTATTGATGGTCATTTAGATGGTCAGACATTATCTGTGTGTACACATGAGCTGTGCATTCACATACAGAGGTCAGAGGTCAGTGTCAGGTGTCTTTGTTTAGATGGAGTCTCACTGAACCTGGAGATCACTGTTTTGGCTAGACTGGATGGCTAGTGAGCCAGAGAGCCACTGTACCCAGTGCACATAGTTCACCTTGGCTTTGACATGGATTCTGGGAATCTAAGTGAAGGCCCCCATGCTTATAGAGCAGACACTTTACCTATTGAGCCGTCTCCCCAGCCCTGTGATGAACACACACTCTTTAACTTTCTCTCCCTTGTACATGCACACATTTGCAGAAACACAGAGTATATACGTACATGAGTATTTCAGGAAGACAAATTGTTTATCAGGAAATAATAGGAATTTAAGAGCATATGCATTGTTTAAAAATATTTTTGTCTTATGCATATAAATGTTTTGCCTTACACATATGTGTGTGTACTATGTGCATGTCTGTGCCCTTGGAAGCTGGAACTGTACTTACAGGAGGTTATGAGCTACCATGTGGCTGTTGGGAATCAAACCCTGGTCCCTTACAAGAGCAGGGAGTGATCTTAAGTGTGGCGCCATCTCTCAGCCCTTGTACTCTAAGGTGGGTTCTTTCTGTGTAGCTCTGGGTGGTCTGTAGCTCAGTATGTAGACTAAACAGGCCTCAAGCTCAGGGGTCCACTGGCTTCTGCCTCCCTAGTGCTGGGATTAAAGGTGCTGGCCACCAGGCTTAGAGCATATCTGCTTTCATTTTGGTATCTATGTCCATATATTGACAACTAAAAAGGACTATACTAATTTACAATCCCCAAACAAATGATAACTTTAGGTATACTGTATTGTTATTCTTACAGATTATCCCAAATTGGAGAAATTATTATTAATAATCATTAGGATTACTTTATAGCAGGTAAAATATGAATATTCTGGGCTTTCTTTCATGTTTATGTTTATAGTTATGGTCATCTGAGTTGCAGATCTCAGAGTTCCACTCCTATATGTAATGAAAACTAACATGTGTGTTTAGGGGATACAGGCTTTTTCACAAAAGATGGACATTTTCTTTTAACCCACTGTATCCTCAAATTCTACTTGACAGTTTTCAGACCTGGTGATATTTTTAATAGGCCAAATATAGCCTCCCCGGCATACTTTTTTTTTTCTTTTTTCTTTTCCCAGAGCTGAGGACCGAACCCAGGGCCTTGCGCTCTATCACTGAGCTAAATCCCCAACCTCCCCTGGCATAGTTTTTTGATAGCACACTTTAAAATTAGTGTGGCTCCTGTTCTTGTGAGCTGGCTAGATTCTAGTTCATTTGCCATTTAGGTTCAGAATTTCTGCCATAGTGATGCCAGAATGGCATCTTAATGACATCAGAATGGAGACAGGAGACTTACTTGTACCAAAGATGAGTTCTCCAATGCAGTGGGAAGAACACAGCCCTGTGAAGGGGATAACCGGCACTGCTAGCTGCATAGGAATGAGAGCCAGGAAATGAGTCACTGCCTCAGAGCTTTGCTGGTAGGAACCTCTTTGACATATGTTATTTTGTTTTAAAACATCATTTTTTTCTTTCCCAAATTGAAATCTTAAGTGTATTTATTGACCTCTTACGGGTCCACACAGATCTGCAAGTCTTCTCTAGCTGGTCTTGTCTGGTTTACTCATACCCTCACCATCATTAAACTTAGATAAAAGATAGAGTTTTACTCTATTTGCTGTGCTTTTGGGAAGTATTTTTGTTTAAGGATAGCAGCTTATCTCTTTAATGCTGCACCCCGGCCCATGCCGACTGCTCATGGAGAGTGGCCTTTTGAACTGCCTGTCCCAGTGTGTTCACAATCAGTGAGACCCGCGGAGAACTGAATTTGCTTTACTTTCTGTAGCCCTTCGATGATGACACCGCAAGCATTGTGTCTTCTGATCGTGCCAGTCGTGGGCGAAGGGAGAGTTTGGTGAGCATGGTCTGCATGCAAACAAACAGCTTTTACATCACAACAGTGTACGGCTATGTGATTTGCTGCCAAGTAAAATATGCATTTGACAAAGAGAGCATTTTCCTTACATACAGCTTATGGGGCCAGCTTGCTTTGTAAAGTGTTATTGAGAATGAATCATAGATTCACATGTTTTATGTACAAATCCTTTATTGAAAAACTTTCATTTTATTTGTTTTCTTTATGCATACCTGATTATCTGTTTATTTTCTAAAATGAGCCTCTCAAGTGAGAGTCACACTTGTACTATCTTACAGTGCTTATAACTTGAAGCCACCTGTTGCTTCTTGTATGTAAGTTAAGCCAGTGTGTGTCCAGATCTTAAGACTGTGACCCTTGTTATCTGTTAATGGCAAGATTTTAAAACATCAGTTCAGACGTTTACCTAACTTATCATTGTAGATGCTATAACAGCTTCAGGTTATTCTTTAAAGAAGTTGGAAATTTTCCTGAATGACAATTTTGTTCTCTATAAGGAAATGATGTGGAAATTATAGAGTAGAAGATGATTTGTCAACTTGGAGCTAGAAGAGGCCTATGAAGCTGTAATTCCTTCCAAACAAGTGGTCCACTTAGTGCAAGCTGAATTAGTGTGGATGATTATAAACCCACAGTTCTCAGAAGGGAGCACCACATGTTGATGAGATTAAATTCATCTAATTAAAGCAGGTGTGGTCCCTCAGCAAACCAGGTCACGCTCCCACTCATAGCTGAACTAGAAATAAAAGTCACAGCACCTGGAAGCACCCGGAAGCAGCGGAATGGCGAGGGTAGGCGCTGTTCAGTGACGATGCTGGGCTGGCCTTGACCTCCACAGCCTCCTGGTTGTTTTTGTACAGTGGAGATCTAGTGGCTGTCTACTCTGTTGGGCTTAGTGTATGTACTCAGTGGATACTATGGAAGATAACCTCCAAACTTCTAAATAGTAGTAGGTACTACTAAATATTAGTATATATAAGTCAAGTTGTAATACTATTTTAAAGAATAAAAATATTATTGCTTCTTGTTGGCCTTTAGCAGGCTTCATACTTTTAAGGGTATTTTGTCCCTGTGGATGGGTTTCTGAATTCACTTTTTGGTGAGGAGTTTTAAAGCAAGGCAGACAGCTTAAGTAAGAATAACCGATGAAGCCAGGCGCTGCTGCACACCTTTAATCCCAGCAGTTGGGGCACAGGTAGGCAGATCTCTGAGCTTGAGGCCAGCCTGGTGAGTTCCAGGACATCCAAGGCTAATCAAAGAAACTCTGTTTCAAGACAAACAAACAGACAGACAGATTAACTGATGAGTGGGGATAGGCATTTGATAGGTGCCTGCTATACCTGAGACACTGTTAAGTGCTAGGAGTGATGCGTCAAGTCAAGGAGGACAGATCTCTGAGCTTATCTCCTATTAAAGACACAGCAGTAAACTAGTGACGAAGGAACCCAGGTGAAGATAGCTCAAGAGTGAGAAAGCAGGTGCACATGGTGGAGCGCCTTGGGGCGGTCATGTGAGATTGACCTTGGAAGAGTCTTCAGAGACGGTGACTTCTCACTCGAGAGACTCAGCTGCTGGAAGAGCAGGGGAAGGGACTTTCCAGGCCAATCTTCATTGTTTTGTCCAACGATTCCTGATATAATGACTGTGAAAAGGAAGGAATTGTTGTGGACATTGAGTATTGCCAGAGTTGATAGCTATAATGAGCTAAAATATTGTAGAATATAGTAGAGGTTTGATAATAGCCTGGAAAACTGCCCTCCTTAGTCAAAGGTTCCCAGGGCCTTCAGCACGCAAGGTTTGCGTGTCGTGAACTCAGGCAGGGAGTGGTTTCTGAACCACAGAATTGCATTTGATGCTGCAGAAGGCTTGTTTTAGGAGATGTGACTTCACTCAGGTACCTCTTTCCTTTTTTGTTTTTCTTTTTTCTTTTTTCTTTCTTTCTTTTTTTTTTTTTTTTGGTTCTTTTTTTTCGGAGCTGGGGACCGAACCCAGGGCCTTTTTTGCTTTTCAAAATAAGTTAATGTAAAAGTTTTTTTCATTTCATGCTACTTCATCAAACATCATATTAAAAGAGGCATACAATTTCCCACTCTTAGCTAGTGCTCTTTCTTCCTTTCTGACTTTAAAGCGTTTCGTTTTCTCTGGCTGAAAGGTTTCTGCTGCTGATTACTTTAGTCGCTCCAATCGTAGGGGAAGCATTGTCTCTGAGGTGGACGATGCCGGCATCGCAGACCTGACCAGCGTGAGTGACTGCATGGGTTCCTTGTGTTGGTGCAGCCCTGTGACTAACAGCATGTGTCCTAGTTCTTTTTAAAGTTAGGTCTCTAACTTACTCGAACATATTAACATGAAACAGAAGTATTTTGGAATATGTTTGTTAAAATGTGCTTAAAATACCCTTTCCCTCTTACCCTGTGGAATCCCTCAGAGCTTGTCAGCATTTTCGGTGAGTCCCGATATCAGTGCTTATCGTGTTTGGGATGTTTTTCACTGTTTTTTTTTTTTTTTTTTTCTGAATTATTCTAGAGCCAATCCATTTAATCATGTCATTTCCTAGTCAGTTTGATATGCATACCTAACAGACCACTCCTAAGGAAATAAGTACTTTCCTAATAGCCCCTCATACTTGGCCCATATTCAGATGCTTCTGGTTCACTCCTTGCCCCCTTCTTGCTTTTGATAAAGCTCTAAAATGATGGTTAGACTTTAAAAGCTGAATAATAAAATGTTACCTAGTAAAATGCCACTGATTTTCTGTTTTAAAGTGGACTCTGCTGTTGGTCTGAGGTACCCTTCCTAGTAGTTTCCAGCTGTGAGGACTGCATAGAAGCAGAATTTCCATGGCAACCCCTGGCACTCACCATTTAGGTACAGTGTGAGCTGCCTTCTGGGCTCATCTCTCTAGCCTCCCCTCCCCTGGCTTGCACCATACAGACAAGCCCCGTTCTAATCGCCCAGCACTTTGGAGGGAATGAGAAGTGGCCGTTCTGGAAATGCAAAGATTGGTTCTTATTAGCACTTCCCTTATGGTATGAAGTAGCTATTTCTGAATTATTTTAGTCCTAGAAAATAATTTCAATGATTTCAATTGCAGTCCTAATTACTCCACATTACTGCTTCTTAAATCTGGCTGTACAGCAGTCTCTTCTTGCTGTGGATTGAACCAAGGATTTTGTCCACATTGAAAGGTGGTTTCCAATTACTCTCTGAGATGCTGTCCATTTTATTAACCTGCTTGGTAACCTCGTTTTAATTTTGGGAACATTTTAATTTATTTTGTGTATGTGAGCATTGGCATGGAGCATGTGTGTGGGTCAGAGGATGACTCGCAGGAGTTCTCTTTTCATGTAGTCCTGGGGGTGGGCAGACGTCATGATGCTCAGTGGCTAGTGCCTACCTGCTGAGGGAGCCATGCCATTGGTCCGCTGGTACCTGCTTTCCTCCCATAAATACAATTGCATTTACTCTACATTCCTGTTCTCTCCATAGCTTCATTTCTGCCTTTGTACATCAGTTCGCTTTAGTAATTATGTAGAAATGAAGAACTTCACAATTTGTCTCTTCCCGCCTCTATTAATTAAATAACTCTTCAATGTAAGCAAAAGATTGTCTAGGACGGGGTTTTCCAAGGATTCTTGTTACTGTGTAGCCTGTGAGTCATTGCATTTTGTATTTTAAGTGCCTATAAAATAGTTACTTTTGCCTTTTGATGATGTCCTCTAAACAAGCGACCCTCTAGCTTAAAAAGCATATGCTTCACTTCACCTCATTGGAGCAAATGAAAAGGGGATTTGCATTGCACATCCTTCACTGTCCCCAGTTCTGCCTTTGACAGGTGCCTTCCAGCTGCTGTGTTGTGGGCACACTATATGCTCACAGGGTGATACCCTGGACCCAAGAGACGCTGGAAAAGGCGCCAGCCAGTTCCACAAAACTACAGGGCTCATATGCTGTAACCTCTTGCCTTACTCTGTGGGCCAGGCGAGAGTAAAGGAAAATGAAGAGTCTAAGAGTGCTGATCTAGTACTCATTGCATCTACTTTTGAGAGAGATCCTTGGCCAGGTTTATTTCAGGAAATTATTAAAGTCACTGTTCCTTTCCTTTCTATGATTATGGAATCAGATCCACTTTCTGTGAGGTTTTTTCTTTAAACAACTTTTAGATGATTTTATTATTAGGTTGAGTATTTTTAGTAGAAAAACTCAAAAGTCATTTTGTTCTAAAATCTAAAGGTTGTTGAATATTGACATGGTGTTTTATAAGCCGTGTTGCATTCAAACTTAAGTTACACTAAAAATAATTATAAAATTAACTTTAACTGTCATACATAAAGTGTGAAATACAGGTATATTCTGTTTAGATTTGGGTACCATCCCCAAGAGATAAAATTATTTCCACAATTGAAAAAAATTCTAAATTTGAAACACTTTTCTCCAAATATTTCAAATGAAGGACATTTATTAGAAGTTAATCGGCAACTGTGATTCAATGACTACATTTAACAAACCACCCTGGAAGCATTTTATTTGGCGCGTACTTTTATACCTTGAGCATGAGTATATTTTATTGCTTTAAAAAGCCATTTCAGGGTCTGGCAGGTCCTTTCAGTCTTCACTGTAAACATTGCTTGTCATGGCAGTCCACCTTCAGAGTCTCCGGAAGCTTTACAGTGCGAGTCTCAGAAGTGAGCTGGAAGCAGCATCCGGCTGAGTCGAAACGCTCAGACTGCAGCATGGCTGCTTCATGCTGCCTTAAGGGTTGCTCAGGTTTGGCTCATGATCAGTTTGAGTTGGACTGTCAGAATACAGTGAGCACTGTAGTCAGCATTGTGTTGCTTCAGCGATGTGGTCTCTGAAATGTGCGATTATCCATAACCTAGTGATGGTCTGGAAAAGTGGGTCAGTTTGGGGGCCATTTTTTATAAGAGAGGTGATATGAAGAAGGATTTCAGATGGACTAGACTGAATTTTGAATACTTCTTTTTTCATTAATGTATTAGCAGAAATGAATTAGAGGAGTAAGGCAGTTTAAGAAACTACCCTTCTTGGCTTTGAATGATATTAACTCTCGGACAGTGCTTTTCGTCAGAGCAGACTGAGAAGGAATTTTCCTCATGTACAGCAGACAGTGGCAATATTAAAATTCCAGCTGTCACTGCTTGCTTATTGTGTAACATTTGATGTTATTTTTAAGTAAATCCAAATAAATTAAAATGATTCCTCTTGAAAATATTACAGTAAGAAATATTACAGTAAAAAATAAAACGTTAAAACCCAGCATTTGTATTACTGATAGAGAACTGAGTAAAAGGTCTTTATTTTTTTTTTAAAAGATTTATTTATGGGGCTGAGGATTTAGCTCAGTGGTAGAGTGCTTACCTAGGAAGCGCAAGGCCCTGGGTTCGGTCCCCAGCTCCGAAAAAAAGAACCAAAAAAAAAAAAAAAAAGATTTATTTATTTTGTTTATGAGTACACTGTCGCTGTCTTCAGACACACCAGAAGAGGGCATCAGACCCCATTACAGATGGTTGTGAGCCGCCATGTGGTTGCTGGGAATTGAACTCAGGACCTCTGGAAGAGCAGTCAGTGCTCTTAACCACTGAGCCATCTCTCCAGCCCCGTAAAAGGTCTTTATTAAACATGATAACTGGATAATAAAAAATACGCTAAAACCTTTCGAATGTGAGGAAGTTGGAGTAAAGTGATCTGAGCAGAGCGAACGCTGGTGTTTCCTGTTTTAGCAGCCACCTGAAGAAAGTTTTCACTCCTCTTTGCAGATGGGCCGGCAAGGGTGACCTCAGTGCTCAGGGCTGTGGCTGTTCTATTTGCTGTGAAGTTGCTCTTACCTTTTCAGTGTGGTTAACAGTGTATACAAGCAGATGTGTGCTGTAGTTCATGAAGCACGGTCAGACCTCGCTGAGACCTTTGTTGACAGCTCAACCTCCAGCAAAGTCTCCCTCCTCTATTTCTCCCCTTTGCTAAAACTAGGGTTTTGGACTAGGTCTGTAAGGGACTTTCCTTCTTGTAGCAGGTCTGGGAGGCTAGAAAAAGTGAGGCTTAGCAGCAGAAGGCAGGGTAGTCTGACTGGCATGTCACATGTTGAGATGACCTGCTACTGTGATGCTACTAAAACGTGAAGTCCTTGAGGACAGATGGGTATTCTGAGCCCTTATACACTAGGTGCTGGTCCTTGTTCCTCAAGTACAGAAAGTCTGTGTAGACATAAGGCTTGCATGACAGAGATCAGACAACCAACAAATGGATCAGTGTAATAGTGTGGGAATAAGACATTCTGTGAAGAAGAGTGAAGCAGGGGAAGGAGCTAGAGAAGGTGTCTATAACATTGTTGAGATCCTGAGAGACGTGGGTTGATTGTCCTTTGTAGAACAGGGCTTGGCGGGGGAAAGGCCAATTTTTGTACCCTTTTGTACTTTGAGTTTGCTGTGAAAAAGGAAAAGCTCATATAACCTTTTTGTCACTGCATAGTGTTATGCATTGTTCTGTATCTTACTGTTTATATTTTGTATTGATGTTTGCAGTGTTCATGCCGAGGTTTGTATGTAGTTTTCCTTAATGTATTTTAAATACCATAAAAAGAAAAATCTGTCTAAACTAAAATTTTGAATCTATGCTGCTTGCTTTGGTCTATCTTTTTTAGGATACAAACTAAAAGTTCTTGACACTTTGTCATAACGTTTGTTCTAGTTTTAATGTATTTACTTTGGTTCCGCACGTCAATGAACTTAGAACACACCATTGAGATTGCTCCTCTCCCCTCAAAACAAGTCAACAATGCTGAACGTCCTCTTGATTTTTATCTCTAATTTTTTTCTAGTTGGATGAAAAATCTGACAAACAGTATGCTGAAAATTACACAAGAGTGAGTATAAAATTCTTGATGGACAGAGTTCTCAAGGTCAGCCCCCTGCTTCCTGTGACTCTTTCACTCCGTTGAGCACAATTGGCCAACAGAGCATCTTCCCATCGTCTATTTCCTGTCCTTGACCTCTCAAGATTCCTGCAGCTTTAGATCATGTGAAAGTCCTGCGAGGAGAGAAGAGTGCATTTCACTGGACGTCATCCTAAAGCTCTTGGCTACTGCTTTGAGTCCCAGTCTCTGAAAACTGACATTGAGAAGCCATTAAACACGAAAACCAAATGTCTAGGAATAGACCAACAAACTCATACTTTTGATCTTTTTCTTTAGATGAATCACTTCTATAAGGAAACCAGGATAGCTTCCTTGTGGAGGAGCGAGTGCCTCTGCAGTAAAGGTTCATTTTTCTAAACAATTTTTTGGTGGTGGTTCTTTTATTTTGGTTTTTTGAGACAGAGTTTGTCTGTGTTAGGAACTCGCTTTGTAGACCAGGCTGGCCTCAATTTTACCCAGGTCAGCCTGCCTCTGCCTCCCAAGTTCTGGGATTAAAGTCATGTGCCACCACCATCCAGCTTCCAAACATCTTTTTAAGATGTCAGGAAAATGTTGTGCTGTATTAAATTTTATAATGCAGAGCAGAACTATAAGCCTATGTGATTTTAATTTTTCAGCCACACTCTAGAAAAAGCAAAATTTAAATAATATTCAACCCAAATAACCAACACATTTCAATATAGACTCAACATAAATGTTTTGTTTTGGGGCTGGGGACTTAGCTCAGTGATAGAGCACTTGCCTAGCAAGCGCAAGGCCCTGGGTTCGGTCCCCAGCTCCGAAAAAAAAAACCAAAAAAAAAAAAAAAAAAGTTTAGTTTTGGGATGTTTGAGTCAGGGTCTTTATATGTGGCATGGGGCTGACCTTGCCCAGACTATTGCAGCCGCCAGTGACACTCCACCAAGATGACCGAGGTGCATTTTGCCCACTGTTTTTTCTGCAGAAAGCTTTCAAAGTCTGGTGTACATTTTATATCTCACTGGGATCAGCTACATCTGAAGTGGTTTCATGTGGCTCTCGACAAGTCTTCTAGGCCGTTTTCTGCTGTCTATTAGTTGACAGTGTGGCTTTGGGAAGAACAGGCTAAATCATAGCAGTACACGATGTTCCTGCTCTTAGCCAAAAATAGTTCCTCTTTCTTAGCAAAGGTGGGATGCTTAAGCAATGTTAGGAACCAGGTCGGGAAGTACTAATTAGACATTAGTTCTCAAACAACTGTTAGCCTGACAGCGCATCTGTGCTTGAGGCCAGCATGGGTTGCAATTGCCCCTTTTGGCTGCATTATTAGTGTTCATCCAGGGCTTTCAACTGTCCCCACTGCTCCGCCTGCCCCTTGCTTCATCTTCACAGCAAACATTTGTGACAACACAGCTCACAAGTGTCATTTTTTTCCCCCTCTTTTTCAGCCCTCATCTCGAAATTCTGCGTCAGCAACAACACCTCTAAGCGGAAACTCATCCAGACGGGGTAGTGGGGACACCAGTAGTTTAATAGACCCAGACACCTCGTTAAGTGAACTGCGGGTAAGCCACAGTCTGTCTGCCTTTGAAAGGCAGCTTTGGTTTTGTTGTAGTTCACGGAACTTTAAACACTTCTGTGACTTATGAGGAACAACATGGGGCTTCTGTAAACACATGGTCATCAGGGCTCAGAACTCCTCCCTGGATATTTCAGAGCCGAGAGGAACAGCTCAGATTATTTTTTCTTCAGTACTCTTCATCTGAAGATTTGATGGCATTGTAATGGGTTCTACCAGGGCCAAGCAATTATGTTATCTATATGAAAGTAATTCTTTAAGAGTGATCTTGCCATGTTTTGAGTGGAAAATAATTGGATTTACAAAGAACCACGGACTACGAGAAGGAATCATTAGTCTTTCGAGCCATTATCCTATTAGATAATTGAATCCAGGGTCTCAGTATTTCATAATAAAAGTAGAATATGTGGATGACGAAGTACCTGAGCGAGCGGGAAGTTGACTGGATCCGTCAGTTGAGTCTCCATAGTTTCGGAGCCTTTTATTTTGAAGATGGGAATGCACCAAGCAATTATTTTTGACTGTCTGTCTGATGAGTCTGTTCTCTGAGGAACGGATGGAGACTGGGAGAACAGATACTCATTCGCTTGCTCACTCCCTGGCTTACTCAGTCACAGTGTTCAAACACTTGGCAGTGGACATGCAGACAGCCAGGCATAATCTGGCCTTCAGGAGATCGCTGTCCTTTGAAAAGACAAACTGATTCACATCAGTTGAACCAGCTACTCGTATGCAGTGGTACTGAAAGCAGGATAAATTAGTTAGAAAGGCATCGCATCAGACTAGGAAAAGAGATAGCAAAGGCTTCTCAGAGAAGCGAGCTTTGAGCTAAGACTTGGAGGAGGGATAAAAATGAGGAAAGCACGGAAGCAGGGGAGCCCCACTTGGATGAGCTCAGAGAGCTTGAAGGCCATTGCACAGAACACTTGCCGGAGGATAAGGAAGAAGGAATTGCTGATGAAAGAAAGCAGGAGGGTGGCAGTGGGGATACAAATCACAGCTGCTGTATTGCATAGGAGAGCAGTATGACTTGATTTGTATTCTTTTTAAAATATTTATTTATTTTACGTAAGTACTCTGTCACTGTCTTCAGACACACCAGAAGAGGGCATCAGATCTCATTACAGATGGCTGTGGGCCACCATGTTGTTGCTGGAAATTGAACTCACAAAACCTCTGGAAGAGCAGTCAGTGCTCTTAACCATCTCCCAGCCCCTGATTTGCATTCTTAAAAGTAACTCTAACCCTAGCCACAGTCCTGAGGGAGAATGTCACCCAGGGCTTGAACAGTGAGGGTGAAGTGGGCAGATGAAGGCTTTCAGGGAACATGTAAGAAACTGGCCCTGATGTGAACTCGTAACTCTAAGGTAAGAGTAAGCAGTGAGTCAGGAGACAGAGTATCAAACAGAAAGCTGCCTTTTTCCTTCCCTTCCCTTTTTGTAAAAGTGAGGTTGCTTGTATTTCTGTGGGTTGGCTTGAGCAGGTGGAAAGGGAGGCTGAGAGTTGAGGGGAACAGACAACAGCTGACAACAGTGTGGGAGTCAAGAGGAGAATGGTTGGACTAACTGGAGGGTTTGCCTGTGGCCATGCCTTTCCACTGCCGAGTAGCAGAAGAGGTTGTTGTGGACTGGGGCAGGTGCCTGGCTTGTGAAATTGCAGGACAGTAGAAGAGGAGGAGTTGTAGGACAGCAGCAGGGAGGAGAGCAGCAGGGTAAGGGAGCTCTTTGAGCTCTTACTATTTATCAGGCGTAAATGCATAAGGAAAAGATGTGCCTTTAGGGGCTTCATTCTCATGGGACAGAAGGACACTGAGACACCATTCCAGCCTTGGACTTAGGCAGTGCCTGAATAGTTCTTGGCATTTGTGTAGTTTTACCCTTGAAAGAATAGCCTCTGAGGAAGAGGTCCTGATGGGCCCCCTAGCAAAGTAGTTGTTGAATGAATCAATGAGTGCAGGACTCACATACCTATCAGAGAGGGGATGAGACAAGCAGGGGAAGCACAGAGTAGGATGCTCTCCAACCGTCCATTCTGGGTCATTGCTGCACTCAGCCCTGATGCAGTTATAGTCCACCTTGACAGTACATGACATGACTGGACACAAGAAATAATACTTTCCATTTAAAAATTGGCCTATTTAAAAAATATTATAGAGGGGCTGGAGAGATGGCTCAGTGGTTAAGAGCACTGACTGCTCTCCCGGAGGTCCTGAGTTCAATTTCCAGCAACCACATGGTGACTCACAACCATCTGTAATGGGATCTGATGCTCTCTTCTGGTGTGTGTGCGAAGACAGCTAGGGTGGGCTTATATATAATAAATAAATAAATCTTTAAAAGATATTATGGAAACTTTTGGAGCAGGTGCTCTTGTCATCACTTAAATGTGTCCTCAGAATCGTTGGAAATGGTTTTCATTGTGTATAAGTTCCCTCTCTTTCTCCCTATTAATGTGCTTATTGCCTACGTAATTTAAAAGTAACTGAGTTCTTGTGTATACTATATTACATTTTTTGAAACTTATGAATGAAGAGTAAAATTTGCTTCCAATTACTATGTAGTTTATTAGTTGCAAATGAAGTATTATGCTAAAATATTTATGATTTTATTAAATTAAAAACTTAATTTTAAAATGTTAGAATTAATATACATTTTAAAAACATATATTTATATCCTGGCTTCTGTTTTCTAATGCTGTCTTTAAGAAAAGTCAGTACCAATTAAGTACTGACACTAATTTCTCCAGCTCCACTGTCATTGGAAGGGTTTGCCTCTTGCAGTGGTTTGAGAGTGGTGGATGTTCGTATTTTTATATTTAACTTCGCTAGTTTTAGATGAACTAGGTTGTGTCTTCATCTGATTCTTTTGAGCTTTGGATATATTTGTACGATGGTCCCTTCCTGTGTCCTGCAGGACATCTATGACCTGAAGGACCAGATACATGATGTAGAAGGGAGATACATGCAGGGGCTTAAGGAACTGAAGGTACAGGGCTCCTGCTGCAGCCCACGCATGCTCTGTTAACAGCACAAGTGTTGGTAATGGGTTCCAGTGTCCTATTAACCACTGCTCATAGCTTTACTAACAGTGTTTGTCCTTCACGCATGTGCTTAACCTGCAAAGCACAGTCAAGGGAAGCCTGCAGTCTGTGCTGATGTTTAAATGTTAACTGTGGGTTTTGGGGGGAAGTTTTCTGAGCAGAAGATAGTGTAACTTGTATTTTTTTTTTTTTGTTTTTTTTTTTTTTGTTTTGTTTTTTTGTTTTTTTGTTTTGAGACAGGGACTCTCTGTGTAGCCCAGGCTGGTCTTAAGCTTATGGTCGTCCTGCTTTGGCCTGGATGCTGGGATTGTAGCTGTGTGCTGACAGATCCGCTCCTTACAGTTTTTACTACTTGTGAAATATTCAGTTGTCTGTCTCTTAGGTCTTAACCATAAAACACTAGACAAACACGTGCAAACATTCCAAGATCCTTTTACTGAGAACTGGACCTGACAGCTCTTCCCAGTACAGTGGTAACATTGTCTGGTTCTGTCACCAAGTCCATTCTGGTTAAAGTGGAAGGAGGAAGTTCTGCCCCTTTGAGAAGAAGGGACCTGAAGCATGCATACTGGTTATTTTCGTGCCTGTATGTGGGTTAAGTATGTTTAGTGTCTTAATGAATTTGGATATGGCAGGATGTCTCAGTGAGTAAAGTAGCTTGCAACAAGCCTGATGTCCTGAGTTGGATCCCTGAAATGCACATGGTAGAAGACGTGACCCGACACCCATAGATTGTCCTCTGCCCTCCACATGTGTGCCGTGGCATATAGACAATAATAAAAGTAATTTGAAAATTTTTAAGAGATCTAATCCTTAAAGAAAATAATTTGGAGGTCAGTTTGCATAGCTATCTATTCCCAACAAGTATGTCTGTACTTGCCACTGTAAATGTGTCAGGGAGACATTGGGTTGCAAAAGGCATTTGATTATGCCCACCTCCTCCATGTTTTAAGTATTAGGTTCAAGCTGGATGGAGAAACTAAAGGGATTTTTGTTTGTTTGTATATTTAAGCCAAACATCAGTAAGAGTGAATGCAAGGCATTCCAAAACGAGAGTCAGCGCGCGCGCACACGTGCACACACACACACACACACACACACACACACACACACACACACACACACACACACCAGACAGGCCTCATAAGCAAGGCTTCCTCACTCCTTCCTGTCATAATCTGAAATAACTCCACAACTAGTCAAACCTTTTATGTAGGTAGCATGGTCCAGAATTCACAGTGTAGTCATAGGACCAAAAGGATGAGAGTCCATCCGTACTCTTGGGGGCATGAGATGAGGGTGTGAGTCCACACCAGGAGAACTCAGCAGTTGATGGGCCACTTCTTTTACTGCTCTAAATCTTAGGGTTTAGTCCTCCCTTTAGGGTATAACTCATACCTTGCCCTAGGGTATAAGTTCAGTATTCTAGGTATATACTCTCTAATGCCGTATACAACAGCACATTCAGACAGCAGTCAAGTGAGGCAGACTTTCAAACTGGGTTTTGTTATTGTTTATTTATTTAAAACATCTCACTTATATTTTGTCTGTGATTACACTCCTTGAAGAAAAAAAAAACAACAAATTTGATTTGATGGTTTGAAATTTAAACAGTAAGACCCCATTCTCTTAATCCACATCAGCGTGTGACTGAACTAGAACGCAGAGCTCTGGCTATCCTTGAAATGATTCATTTCTTTGGCAGAAAAGTTACAACAGTAAAATCATCTGGTTGGTGACTGACCATTGTGTTTTGGCGAATCCTATTAGAGAGGGTGTGCCTCACTACCAAGAACATTGTTCTCTGCGGACTCTGTACTTGTGGAGAGTTTGTCCCAGCCCCTGCCATCTTTCCTTTAATCAGGAGCAGAGTAGCGCCCTCCCATGCCACAGAGTGTACTGATAGTGTGTAGTACTGCTCAGAAAATACAGTAACAGAGTTCGAGACGCATCAGTGATGTGAAAGATCTTTAATGGTTCTGTAAAGGAATAAACCCATTTAAAAACTACTAAGCATACGTATTGAATCTTAATACAGAATTATAGCGATAAATAAGTGAACATAACTTACCTATTTTATTCTAGCGAGTATAAGCCTGTCATGAAAAGTAACTTTTTCATTGAAAAAGTAGCAAGTCGTGGAACAAAATACATGTATATAGTTAGTGTTAAAAATAGTAAAACAGGCTAGAAGGTGCCTGTGCACACATGTGAAAGGAAACAGCCTGATTCAGGGCACTGCTGCCTCTGCAGGGAGAGTGGGCAAGGAATGTTTCATTTTTACTTCCCATAACATCTTACCATGTTTTTGGCTTAGGTATTTTTAAGAGCAGTTTTTTAATTGATAACATCCAGAATTATTAAACATTTCCTCAAAATCTAGTGGTACATGAACTGTCTCTGGGTGCACTTAGTATATTTGATTTACTAAGTCAGAAGGGCACCCGTAATAGAACAGAGTAATGATTTCACTCAAGCCTCTCTTGGTGATCTGGCGAGCTCCTGGGGCTTACTTGCAGCTACATGGGTGAGCCCCAAAGGGTTATATCACAAAAAAGTCACCCCCAGCAGGCTTTAGGCTTCCCCATCCCGCACAGATGCCCTCCAGGCCAGCTTCCACAGCCTAATACCCCTGCACTTCCCTAGAGCCTGTGCATCTGGACCGAACTCCATGCTACTGACACGGCAGACGGGAGGGAGTTCACTTTAAGTGAGAATCTAATAGCTTCTTCATGTTTTCTTATGAGAGAACATCAGCAGGCCCAGCCTTTTTTTTTTTTTTTTTTTTTTGGTTCTTTTTTTCAGAGCTGGGGACCGAACCCAGGGCCTTGCGCTTCCTAGGCAAGCGCTCTACCACTGAGCCAAATCCCCAACCCCCCCCCCCTTTTTTTAAGTGTATTTGTGTCTGTAAATGTGTGTGTGCCTGTGGAGGCCAAAGGTGCCACTGTGAGCTGCCTTACCTGGGTGCTAGGAACTAAACTCAGGTCCATTTCAAGAGCGGTGTCGTCCCTCAGTCACCGAGCCATCTCTGCAGCCCCAACAGGCCGCTCTGATTAGGATGCTAATGGCAACTCCTGAGAGGACAATGTTCCCCAACAGCCACTGTCTGCCCTACCTGAGTCCTTCAGTCTCTGTGTGGGTCTCATCTGTAAGGTGAAGAGGGTTGTAACTAGTGCCTGCCCTGATGGAGTTGCCCACCCAGAGGATTGTCTACAGGAGAGCAACGAGAAGAGCAGGAAAATGCTCAGTAGCTGCCATGTAGTCTCAGGCGTTAGATGTGACGTCACTCAAGGACCTACCTGAATCTGTAAAGAAACCTCAAGCCTAATGCATTTGCAGCTGACCTGGTGACTCCTATCTGAGTATTTAGCTGCAGAGTGTTGCTTCCTTACACAGTTGGTTGGGCCTTGTATTTGGCTTTTACTGTTCGACCTGCTCTAACCTTGTTATCACTGATTATTTGATTTTTTTCCTCCACAAATTATAAGTTATTGTGCATCAAAGGCTTTGGGCTTGCTATATGTATTAGGAATTTTCTTGAAAACATGACTGATAGAATGAATACATGTGTGCATACATACATATGTATGTGTACACACACACACACACAGGTGCACACATACACACACAGGTGCACACACAGACACACGATCTACTAAGGGGACTTTCAGACTGTGGTCTGATGAGTGGTCCCAACAGTGGCTGTCTTCCTAGGGAGGGTCCAGGAATCCAACGGTTGTTAGGTCTGTGAGGCTGCGTGTCTCAACTGGCCATCAGGACTTGCAGGAACCCCAAAGAAGACAGCTGCAATGCAGGGAAGGATGGAACCTCCCAGTAAGACTGAGGGCAAGCAGGCTCCTTAGGAACAAAGCTCCCACTTCAGTGTCCTTTACAGAGGCTGCCACTAGGCAGTGTGGGCCAGACTTATTATGGGTCTTTAACCTTAAATGATCCAATCAAGAAAAACCCCTTACAGGCGTAACTGCTTGGGTTTCAGTTAATTCCAGATGTAGTCAAGTTGACTATCAAAAATAGCCCTCATAGTATATATAACAGTATATATAATGCCTCATGCTTATAAACCCAGCACTTGGGAAGTGGAGGCAGGAGGATCAGGAATTTAGAGCCAGCATTGTCTTAAATACAAAGAAACAAATAAACTGAGGTCAAGGGAGTGGGGAGAGAGAAAGGAGAGAGGAGAGAGAAAACCACCTTTGGACCAGGTTCTGTGGCACACACTGGAAGCCTCAGGTACGTGGGAGGCTGACACAGGAAGATGACCGGAGCCCAAGACCAATCTGAGCAACACAGCAAGAGCACCTGCCTTTCCCAGATAACTTTGGGTAAGCAAGACAGAAAAAACACTACACGCTTATAAAAGTGTATAATTCAGAAATTCCTCGTGCAAGCTGAGAGGCCCAGCTGGGTACTTCCCTTAGGCCACTACCAGCGTGCCCCACAAAATCTTCATTTAGCTAGACCAAACCCAGCTCTGAGACATGAAGACAGCTCAGGCTTCACGTCACCAAGGGCCAAGCCCAAACTGAGCAGCTCTCATTCTTCCAGTCTCTGAAAGTTTATATTGCTCTAAGGGGACTTGAGATTTTGGTGGCAAGCAGTTTAGCTGAATCGATTCCTTAGCATGCGCCGGTCACCACCTCAGCCTGCACAGTGGTTTGTGTGAACTCGGTAGGATTGGAGATGCTGAGAACAAGCACCAAGTGTCCGTCATCGTGTAAGGTCTGACATAAGTGCGTGCCTCAACTTTGGTTTTGTTTTGTTTAAAAAATTAATCTCCTAGTAGGAGAAGGAATCTTATCAGCTACAAACAATCAGTATATTAAGTGTCCATTTTATACTGTGAACTAACAATAAAAAAATGAAGATACTGGATTCAATACTTCCCAATCCAAGTACTAGTAGAGGGTTTGGCAGTGGTTATGAATGCTTATTTGAGGAATATCTAGGCATAGATAGTCAAAGCTTGAAACATTTACACTATGGCTTCAAAGTGTGGGTGTACACCAAAATCACCCTGGAGTTACTTAAAAATGTAAATTGCTAATCTCTACCTCCAGGTTTGGTATTCAGTGGATCTGGGAAAGGGTTGAAAATTTGTGTTTTCATAAAACTGACTCAAAATGACTATTGCTATTCAAGTAAGATAAGAATATTTTTCCACCTTGGCACTTTAAAAGTCTTTTTAGAAATATATTTTGTTTTTGTTTGTATACATGGGTGGTTTCCCAGAATTCAGAAGACATCAGATCTCTTAGAACTGGAGATACAGGTAGCTGTGAGCTGTCTGTAGTGGGCGCCACAAATCAAACTTGGATCCTTAACCACTGAGCCATCTCTCCAGCCCCATTTCTGAAGTCTGTTATGTGCATTTTACAGGAAACCATGCTGCACAGAATTTACATGGACTAGTTACATTATGTATTTTGTCCATGTGTTTTAGTTATGAGCACCCTTGGATTCTGTTAAACATGGAGTCATCCTAAAATGACGAGGATGTTTTTTCTCTTAGCCTCTTGGATGAAATTTGGCATTATATAAATAGGTATCATTAAATTTGGACCTTCCTATAGTTGAAAATATAAAATATGCTTTTAGTTAAATGTTTTCAATTCTATTTTGAATTATACCTGTATTTAGTTCTGATTTGTGAAACATAGAATTGCTGGTTAGAGCATTGGGCATCTGAGCAACTGCCAGACTGTTTCCAGAGTAGGCGCTTACCCTCTGTCAGCAGTGTAAGGGACCCAGTGTCACCAGACCCTCCCCGACCCTTCTTCCTTTCAGGAGGAAAGGGCTTGCTAGGGATTGCGGTGGGGTGTGTCCTGCTGAGCATTATCTCTGTATATCCAGAATTTCCATGTTTACTTTGCGTGTAGACGGTTGGCTATCCTGAGCTAACCTTTGAGTGGTGTTGGGCATCTGTCTCACTCTTTACACAGCGGTTGTTCCAGCACCATCCATTGTTTTCCCTTTGGACTCTGCGGACACCTTTGTTGAACACTGGTTATAAATGTAAGGGTTCTTGCTGGCTAATTTGTTTACTACTTTATTAGGTTCTTATACTTCTCCTCTTTCAACTTTTATTCCACCCCAATCCCTTACAACCCCCCAACACTTTGTAGGAGAGGAAAAGGTTGGAGGGCAGGGCGGGCATAGACCTCTTTAGACTACGTCCTATTGATTAATGGTGTTGAGTTCCTGGGGCAAGTCCAGTCTTCATTGTTGAAGTCCTTGAGTCCAGCAATTAGCAAACATAGCTGCAGGATGAGCCAACAGCAGGGGTACAGTGGCAGCAGTCACACAGACCCTCTGGGGTTCTGAATTTGTCCAGAGTCCTCAGAATTAAACTATCTGTTGCTGACAAAAACCATGCCCCTCGTAGAGTAGGAGACAGTCCTCGTCAGCTGCTGTGGACTGACTGGAGCAGCGCCACATCTCACACAGCTGGGATTAAAACAAAAGCGTAGTCACATCACTGGGTTTTTAAGGAAACCAAAACGCTCAGAATGGGAGGCCTGTAGCTGTCTTTGGCTGTTTTGTGGGTTGTCCTTTCTTCCACCCTTTCCACCTCCTAACACTAGCTAAGAGAGAAGGATAGAGTGGAAAGAAAAGAGATCCCAGAATAAAGTCAGAAAGGGTCAGAAAGGGGGAGCTGTTATCATTAGACTACTTCCTGCTGGTTAGAGGTCTCAGGATATCTAACTTCTTGTTTCTTTTTCGTTCATGATTCTTTAACAAACCTCAAACACAACCAACCAACCAACAACCCACACTGCCTTTCAGGGCCCTGGCATTTGTTCTGAAAAGTCCCCAGAATTCCAAATGTCACACAATCACAGAAACTATCTGCAGCTCGCAAAATACACCCATGCTAGAGCACTGGGCAAATCATAGTCAGCTGCTGTGGACAGTCTGAAGTAGTCACATATCCCATACCTGGGATTAAAAAAAATATTCTTATATTTCTGTGCTTTTAAAAGAAACCAAAATTCCAGAATTCTCATTACAGTGTCCTAAGCCTGTTTTACTGATTTTGGTTTGTTAAACATTGTATCATTAAAAACAAAACAAAACAAAACAAAAAAGATCTATAAAACTAGTTGCTTTTCTAAATTTTTTAGTTTTTCTTTTTACCTTTTTTTTTTTTCCTTTTTTTCAGAGCTGGGGACCAAACCCAGGGCCTTGTGCTTGTTAGGCAAGCGCTCTACCACTGAGCTAAATCCCCAACCCCTTCTTTTTACCTTTTAATAAGTCAATGTACAATTGCAGTTATCACATTACTTACTGTTTTAAAATATGTATACAAATATCTTAGGTAAAAGCTTTAGAATTATATAAAATTTCAGACCCTGTGCAATAGCTCTTAAGTGATTTTTGAATTTATTTAACTTGACTCGAAGATGGATAATTGCTAGGAAAAATGTCCATTCCCATTTACATTAGAGTTATGCACACTGAGGAAATACTGATAACAGAAACCCAAAAGTGGCAAAATTCAGGGATGTGTGTGGTTATGCAGAGAGAGGGTGTGTTCTTTCAAACTGCTGTGTTTGGATCACCAGACGTTTGCTTGTTAAAGACTGGCATCAATGGGAGGAGGGCCTTTGGTCCTGCGAAGACTTGATGTCCCAGCGTAGGGGAATACTAGGGCAGTGAGGCGGGATGGGTTGATGGTTGGGGGAAGCACCCCCATAGAAGCAGAGGGGAGGGAGGATGGGATAGGGGGTTTGTGGAGGGGAAATTGGGAAGGGGGATAACATTATACCATAAATGTAAATAAATAACCAGTAAATTTAAAAAATCAAAAAAAAAACTACAAGA
The DNA here is from genome assembly GCF_021556685.1 of Rattus norvegicus. Classification (NCBI taxonomy): domain Eukaryota; kingdom Metazoa; phylum Chordata; class Mammalia; order Rodentia; family Muridae; genus Rattus; species Rattus norvegicus. The sequence goes on from NC_141541.1 coordinate 118,911,839, forward strand.
GAAACTTTTGAAAATATTTGTTCTACATTTTCTGTTTCTTAAAAACAAGTGTTTTCTGCACACCTTTTCTTTGTTGCTTGATGTTGTGTTCATGGCATGCAAAGAGAACACTTCTCAGAGAGGCATTAGTGTCTTCTCTCTCTGTTACATGTGCACGCTGCTGAGCTAGGAGTGCCCAGCCCGCTTGCGTTGTGTGGAATGCTTCTGTGTATGTGCCAGCCCGCACTGCTGTGTGTCACTCATGGGCAGCCACCGTGTCGTAGATGTCAGGCTGATGGTATTTTGTTATTTAGGAGTCTTTGTCTGAAGTAGAAGAGAAGTACAAGAAAGCCATGGTGTCCAATGCACAACTAGACAACGAGAAGAACAATCTGATCTACCAGGTGGACACCCTCAAGGACGTCATCGAGGAGCAGGAGGAGCAGATGGCAGAGTTCTATAGAGAAAACGAAGAGAAATCAAAGGTAGCCGTTCACCTCGACACCACTCTGGGCAGACATCAGAGCCCACTGTAAAGGGGATGGGTCGGTGGGAAGCTGCAGTCAGAATGGAGAGGTCTGAGAAATCAGGCGGTGGTGTCCTGTTTTGAAGGAAAACGTCTAGACTTCTTTAGGTTTTTAAAAACTAGATCAGGAACTCCAATATTCTTTCAACTGTGAAAATGATGTTGAGTTGCTTCTTTGTCTCCATTGAAAACAGAGTGACAGAACTTTGAAGCCCTCAGTGAGACAGGCTTACTTAGCAGCAGTGTGAAGATGTGAGTCAGGTGTGTCCTAAGAAGTCATACATAGCTGGAGAATAAAAGCCACCGGCCAAAGTGTCACATCTGCCCTCAGGCGGCTGCAGCATAGACAACTGGGCTGGACATTTTAAAGTTGGTTTCTTAGTAGAGAATAAGTTATTCTGGGTATTATTGTTAGAAATTAGTTACTGCTGTATTGCCAATCTAGAAATAAAGAGAAAACAGTGTTGGAGTTGGTGCTGATGAGTTGTGGGAAACACCATCTGAATTGTACATCACAAAGGCAGGCGACTGGTTATACAGCACTTGATGAGCTTCCATGGTCATGGTGTCATAATACTTTAATAAGGAACTAGCTTATTGACAGGTGAAAGCATGTTATTAAGGGGCCATTATTAAGAGATGGCTCGGGGGCTACACTTGATGTTCTTCGAGGGCCTCAGGTTCAGTAGCCAGCGCCCATGTCAGGTGGCTCTTAACTGCCTGTAACTCCAGCTCCACAGGGTCTGACCCACACTCTGGCCTCTGCAGGTTCCAGCATACACACGGTACATATACACGCATGTAGATATTCACGCAGACACATAAAATGAAAACAAGCCTTTATGATTTATATTGATTCTAAGCACAGAAAAAGAATGTTGAGAATCTAATGAGTCCATCTGCTTCCTCTTGTTGCCATCAACCCATAGTTAGCTCAGCCCCATCCTTCTCAACCCCTCTGTACTTAAAGCAAATTCTAGGCATCTATTTTAATAATTAAACTTGTCAGACAGCATGTTCTCCCTTTAAGAAGTATATTAAAAGACATTTCAGGGCTGGAGGTGGCTGAGCAGATAACGCACTCCTCATATAAACTTAAGGACAGGAGTTTGGATCCTCAGTGCCCACGTAAACATCGTGGCATGGCAGCCCACCTGTAACTCTAGGAGGCACAGGCAGGGTCAGGATCCTGGAGAAGGATAGGGAGGCAAAGCCGTGAGCTCTGGCTTCCACAGGAGACTCTCTGCCTTAATAAGAAAGGTGATAGGATAAAACCCTGGCTTACGCCTCAGCCTCCACCCTTGCATGTCTGACACCACATGCATGCACACACACGCTCATACAAAAGACCAGTTCACATTTGAAAGATTAATATCAATTCCTCTATATCAAAATTATAGTAGTTTCAAAGTGCCATACCCAGTTTTCCTTTTTTATGCTTAGAAAGAAATCAGAAGCTAGCCATGATTGTGCACATAATCCTAGCATCTGAGAAGCTGAGGCAGGAGGATAATGGATTTATAGCCTCCAGGATTACGCTGAGACCCTTTCTCAAAACAAAGCAGAAGCAGAGGCGGCTGTGGTGGCACACATCTTTGGTCCCAGTATGGAGGAGTCAGTCAAGAGGATACTCTGGGGTCTGAGACCAGCCTAGTCTAGTAGTACATTCTGGGCCAGCTGGGACTGTCCTGTGAGACCCTGAGACCTTGTATTGTCCCTACCCTGCCCCAGTCAGCCCTCTCCCAGCTGTAGCCTCCCAGGATCCAGGGGAGCCCCACACCTTGAAATTGGTTGCTGTATTGAGCCTCTTAGCTAATGCTTTCCTTTCCACCTCTCCCCGGTACAGTTCAGATTTGAGGAAATTTGATTGTGTCCTAAGAGCTTGCTACTATTAAAACCTTTTTTTCCCCTCATGCCCACAGTGTCTTTTTTGGGGGGGGGGCACCTCCCTGTCCTCTTTAGTTCCTGTGAAGAGGCTGTCAGGTTTAGAGATGTCACTAAATGTAACTGGAGCCCTTTTTGCAAGCCCGCTTCAAAGTGGCATGGTCCTTTCTTTCTACGGAGCCCAGGTTGCTGGCTGTCTTTTTGTGCTGTAGCTGGATGTTTAGAGCTTAGATCTGGCTCCAGGGAATCTGAAACCTTTTCTGGCTTTCACAGTTACTAGGCAAGCAAGCGACGCACAGTCGTACATGCAGGCAAAACACCTATACACATAAAAACTCAAACATGATTCAAGTCCTGTAGACGTCCCGTGTAAAGTCTGACTCAGTGGAGCTTAGCATATTCACGTAAGGTGCGTCTGTCACACCCAGCAGATACCGACGCTCTCTCCAGGAGAAGCTGACTGTTCTTTACCCACCAGCTTCCTGTGCCTGACCCCCAGCCCCAGTCACTACTGAGCTTCTGTGTGTGTAGATTTCCTCGTTGTAGACTGTGATATCTGAGTCCTGAAAGAACTATCTCACGACTGTCATCTTCCACTTACTGTAGCAGCCCTCAGTCAGCCATGTTGGGGCATGCATATAACTGCTTCATTTCTTTGTGACACGTTAATGTTCCGTCTTTAGGGTAGCTACTTGTAGTGGGAGATCCAGCAACATTGATATTTGGGCTGTTTTTCCCTTTGGCCTTTGGTGAGAAATGCTGGCGTGAGCATCTCTGTGGCGTTGGTGTGGACATTGCTTTCCCTTGTCTGATGACTTAGGAGTGGGTGCTGAGTCATTTGGCAGTTTCCAGAACAGTGTCAGCATTTCAGCCAGCGTTGCTGGCAGTGTTTTCCACCAATATTCTCTCCCCTGTTTGCTAGTGTTTAGCCTTCTGTCTGGCCAGCTAGTGGATGTAACTCTGATTTGCATTTCTCTGAGAAAGCTACTGGGTTTAAGTATCTTTTCATGGGCTTTGGTGTTTCTTTTGAAATTGCTTATCTTTCAGTCTTTATTACTTTTGCAGGACTATATCAGTTAATCACTTCATTGCCCTTCAGTCAAAATATGTATGTGGGCTCTTGTTTGTTTGTATGAAAAGATACGCTGTGCTGTGATGGCTCAAGTTTATCTGCATGACTGTAGGGATGGTATCGGTCTCTGCTGTACCCCATCCTCTTTGCCCTAATTCTTACTGCTTTATTCCATGTCACTCAGAAAAGCAGGACCACGGTAACACTGGTGCAGTGTAGGAAGCAGTCACAGTGCTTGACTTGGCCTTTACTTTGGGACAGTAGGCTATGCATGACCAAAATACTGTTTTTAAAAAGTTACTTGAAATAGAAGTTTTTAAAAACTTTTATGGTAAAGACGTACCACAATAAAGTTACCATTTTAGTCATTTTCAAGGGTGGCAGTTACCATCCTGCCTTCATCAGTCAAATTCTGGCTTACAGCACTCAGCGTAAGATTCCTTCTTTCACAAGGCTGGACACTGTCCCCCGCCACATTTCACCCCACTAGTCTTCACTTGCCAGGTCACGGATTGTTCTTCTACCTGGAGCTACACTTTAAATTGAACTCTGACCTGTGTAAAGATAGGTCGATCTGAAGTCAAAGGACATGAATTTAAATTTTATGTCTTTCATCCTCATTTTTCTCTTTATTAGGGGAAATTCTTTTTATTTTATTTCTATTTTTTTAAAAAGTTTATTCATTTTGTTTTGTCTATGTGTGCACCATGTGTATGCCTGGTGCTTGTATAGGTCAGAAGGATTGAGATCTTCTGGAACTACACTTAGAGACGACTGTGGGCCACCACATGGGTGCTGGGAATCAAACGCAGGCCTTCCGCAAGGGCAACAAGTGCTCTTACCTGCTGAGCCATCTCTCCAGCCCTGGAGAATTCTTCTGACATTTAGTGATCCGTCTTTCCTTTCATAAGTCAAGAAGATATGTCAGCCAATCTTGATTAAAAAGAGAGACACAGCATTCGAGAGAGATGGAGACACAGCATTCGAGAGAGATGGAGACACATCCGTCTGTGCTCCTCCCTCAGAGAAGAGCAGCACAGTAACTGCTGCCCTGCTTGTAGCTCACAAATCTTCGCTGATTTTCCTGCTGCAGTTACCCCGTTGTGCCCATCCATGGTGTTTGCAGTGTTTGCTGCCCAGAAGTCACCCTGCAAAGCCATGCGTGATGACACAGAGCTACTGTGTTTCTCTTCCCGTGAGCATGTGTCATGTCGGAACTGCTCCCTTCTTGTTTGCTGGGCTTTCCTGTTGTCAGTGTGTCGTTGTCATTCTCTTATTTTAGGACTTCCTCAGATGGAAAGGGCAGTAAGTACGTGTCTCTGAACAGAAAGGACGATTCCTGGGCAGCTCGTCCTTGTCATCTTTACTCTGGCATCCTCTGCTCTTCTAACAATGAGTCTCTTGCCCCGCCTTCCCTCTCTTGTTTGTGCAGATTGGAATCCCTCCTCTAGTCACTCACTTTAAAGACGTCCCTCCTTTTGCTGTCCCTTTTGGTCCTTTTCTTCCTCCGTCATACAAGATGGAGATTTAGAGTTTGAGCGTTTTCATGCAAGTCAGCTCTCTAGCCATGATTCTGGGAGTCACATGGGAGGGACCTCTGTGTTAAATTGCACACATTCAGCTTTGTGTCTGTCCCTTGGCTCTAACAGCAGCGTTTTCTTAATGACAGGAGTTGGAACGGCAGAAACATATGTGCAGTGTGCTGCAGCATAAGATGGATGAACTGAAAGAGGGCCTTCGGCAGAGGGACGAGCTCATCGAGGTACGTGCTTCAACCGTGGAAAAGCTCGACTTTGAAAAATGACTTGGATAGATGGTGGTGTTTGTTGGGAGACTATTACAGTCCTGTAGGGCAGTGTTCGCAGCTTTCCTAATGTTGGGGCATGATGACCTCCAACCATGACATTATTTCTGATGCTACTTCAGGACTATAATTTTGCTACTGTTGAATAGCAATGTAATTATCTGTGTTTTTGGATTGTCTTAGGTGACCTGTGAACAGGTTGTTTGTCTCCTAAAGGGGTTATGACATACACTTTGAGAACTGCTGCTATAAAGTTTACTTGTGTTAACATTGGCTTTCTCAAATTTTTTTGAAAGTGAAATATAAAGGCAAGCATAGGAAGTGAATGCTTACCAGCTCTATAAAATCCTCCCTTCAAAGGTCGGAGCTTTGGCCAATCTCCTTATTTGTAAGCACTTTTTCCTGAAGGTTATCATAGGAAGTTGGAAAGGGAAGCATTATGGATGGAGTCACATATTCTGTGGATCCTAGTGTGTACCATGCTATAGGACATGATTCTTGAGTGAGAATTTTAACCTTCACTCAGGCTGGTACACTTGAGGTGGCTGAAGAAAAGGAGGGAGTTGTCAAGATCTTTAACTTACACTACCGGGACTCAGGCTCCCGCAGTGGAGGACCGCTGGGCCACAGCACTTCAGCGTCCCTGTGAAAGGAGGGCAGGACACAGCACGTGTTCAAGGCATTCATCCACCGCCCTCCCCCTGTGCTTACGTGATTTGGTTTTTGTTAAGAATTCGTGTGAGAGATAGTAAGTTTCGATTTTTGACATTTGTCACGAATTCCTTGGCAAACAAGCCCAGGGTGCTAGATACAGATTTTGGATGCCTTAGTCTTTTTGTGTTCTCAGTTCCCATCTTTTGATCTGTTGATCATGAACAACTGAACCCGAGTATCACATGTAATGCCTCTAGGTCTCGAGAATTACGATCTGCATAGTCAAGTGGAGAGCGTGTGAGTAGGGGCGATATCGCTGTTCACTGATGGGCAGCACAGAGGGAGACATGGGAAGAGGTCTGGGATAAGCAATTGCAATGGTTGCCTTTTTGTTGCAGTGATGGCTAAACGCAACTTAGGGGAGGAAGAGAGGGTTTATTCATTGTGCGTTTTCAGACACAGTCCATCACTGAGGGAAGTCAGGGCAGGAATGCAAGGCAGGAACCTGACGGCAGGACTGTTTGCTGTTCCACACAGCATCATCTCCAACCAGGGAACTCACTCACAACCCAGGAAGTGCGCCGTGAAGCATGGGGCATGCATGCGGTGTGCTAGCTGGCCAGCTCACTGGCCGAAGCTGACTCCTCATTACAGTGTCCTTATAGAGCCCGGACTGCCTGCCCGCCAGTAGACTGGGCCCCTTCACATCAGTTAGCAGCCAAGACAGTCTCTCACAGATATGCCTACAGACTATAAAGATGATTCTACTCACCTGAGACTTTGCCCCGGGGGATTCTGGACCATGTTAGTGCTAACTAGGACATCATTACTCACCAGAAGACTTGTTTGAGAATGGCGAAGTGTTAAAATACCAACTTTATAAAAACTAATGTTTCTTTTATACTTTATGATATTCTTGATATTTCAGTTTTTGCCAAAAGAAGTCAAAATGATCAGGCTGTTATGTCTGTCCCTTTTTTTTTTTTTTTTTCCAAAAGCTACAGTTTCCTTTCTGGTAAAGGATTATTTGTTCCTAAGCAAACACAAGTTTCCTTCTGCAAATGTAAGTGGCTCCGTTTGGGTAGAAGGGCAGTTATCACAGGATGAGTGCAGGAGTGCGCATAGGAATGAAGACTGGCTGGATGGCTGCCACAGCTCCGTGGTTGGAACAGTTGTTCTGATACTCTTTTGACATTTGCCCTGCACTCTTTTCTTGGGGTGCTTGGGATCAGACCCAGAGCCTGTGCACACACAGCACATGCTTGGCTGCAGCCTGCTGTCCTCCCTCGCTGACTGTTGAGGGTCAGCCAGGAGACAGTGGATGTCCCCGTTCCCTTCTCTGTGGATCATAGACTTCCCCGCTTCTGTTAGAATCCTCCTGCCTTCTTCTGTTTTCCTCCTTCTAACTCCCTTGCTTTTTTTTCTTTCTGCTTTTATTATTTTCTTCCCCTCTTCTTCAGGAGAATCAGCGCCTCCAGCAGAAAGTAGACACCATGACAAAAGAGGTGTTTGACCTTCAGGAGACCCTGCTCTGGAAAGATAAAACAATTGGGGTATGAGAGGAGGCGGGGCTTAGGAGGAGCTCATTCCTGAGGGACAGACCAAGAGAATTTAGCTCAGAGCTTGCCAAAAAGCCATCCTTCTATTGTCACATGCCTACACAGTATGGATAGACAGAGGACAGAGAATAGCCTCCCCAGGGATCCCTGGTAGCGTGCCTAGAGAGGACTCCGCTTTCCAGACTCCATGCTTGTGAAGCCTACAAATAGAAACCTTTAGAAGAAGTGCTCTTCCTTCCCCATAGAATAAGGACCCTTAGCCCACAGCAACCACAGGCATCTAATTCACATTCCGTGGGCAGTTAGATCTGCTTACATTATAAAATAGGGATTGAAAAAGAAGATGGGGGGGTGGAGGGGAGATGTTAGCTTATAAATTGTTGGTGAATAAAATAGGAAGGGATTACAAATCAGTTTTAATTATGGAAATGGATAGGAATGTGGGATCATAGGGCTGCCAAACTGTGACACCAGTCTAATTATAGCCCTGCACGCCCAGTGGGGCCGGGGAGGAAAACCTCCTCACTGCTGTTTGTGTGGTGCTGCGGGTACAAGCCCAGCACGCTGCAGGATGGCAGAATTAGTAACATACCTAGCTCCATAGGCTAGAAACTTAAAGAACATAAGATACTTTTATATAATTTTTTGAAGCTTAAGTTAGCAAGTGTCCAAAATTCCATCAAAACCTAGAAAATCTTCCCAAGGGACATTGCAATTGTGAATTACTTTATTTATAAATGCTTTTCCTTGGGAAAGTGAAGTGATATGTGGGGTTGGTGCACAGAGTAGAGAGAGTGAAGTGATGTGTGGGGTGGGTGCACAGCATGCGGTTTGTAGAGAAAAAGTTTCAAATGCACACAGTGTCCGGGATGGCCATCTCACGGGTCAGGAGGCCCAGGGCTTCTCATTCAGAGGATTTTCTTAGTGTTTTAACCTGATTGCCTTGGAACAGAAGCTGACTAGTTAGAGCAAAACTACACACCCATAAAAGCGCTCACTAAAACAGTCCTTGTTTTCTGACTAAAAAGACATGCCAATGCTGCTGTAGTGGCGCACACCTTCGGTCCTAGCCCTTGGAAGAAGAGGCAGGCAGGATCTCATGAACTCAAGGCTAGCCTGGTCTATATAGCAAGAGCTACATAGCATGACCTGTCTCAAAAAGAAAAGTAGGAGAAAAGAAAGAAACGTACACGCTGGTGTTAAGGTAGACATCACGTTGCTCTTAATTGTCTGAGGCTTTATTGAAACTTTCTATAAGATATAATGAAGTTTTAAAGAGTAAACCTTGACAGGCTGCTGAGATAGCTCAGGGGTTAAAGTGCTGTCTGACAAGTGCGATGCCTTGGCGCTGGTCTGCAGAACCTACCAGAAGGTGGGAGGAAGGAAGATTCCAAAGTGCTCCTCTGACCTCTGGTGTGTGTGTCAGCTCACACAGAATACACACAGTAATAAATGCTTTTTTGAAAAAGTAAATGTTTTTATATTGAGGAAAATTAAGATTCATGTTCAAGTGTAAGAAATGATACCAAGATATCCCTGTGTACCCTTTGCTCACAAGTGCCACATCGTGCAGAGCTGTAGTACAGTTTCACAGCCAGGACATGTCTGGTACAGTGAAGATGGAGCCACTTCCATTTGTCCTTTTTATAGATACCCCTTTACCACTGCCTGCCAGTCCTGAGAGCCACTGTGTAATTTGCCATTTTCAGAACGCTGTAGAAATAGAAACATATGGTGTGTAACATTTTTGGACATAGGCTTTTTCCCCATTCAGCATAACTTGAAGTTTATCCAGTTGTACCAGTAGTTATCCTCCCTTGGCTTTTCTTTACATTGTGCCAATCACAAACAGTGACCATGGGACATGTTGGTGCACACTGGTCCCTCTTCTCAGCTTACGGCCTGTTCCCATTAGCCATGCCACTGCCTCACTCCTGCCACCACCGCTCCACCATGTCTCCAAGTTAACTACTCAGGCTCCTCATCAAGGTGCTCTCATGTAGCCCTTGTCCATGGATGGCATAAGATCCTTACGCTTCATCAGCACTGCAGTTGTGTGTGAGAATTAATGACTCTCTCTCTCTGTCTCTCTGTCTGTCTCTCTCCCCTTCCCTCCTCTCTCCTCCTCTCTCCCTCTCCCCTCTGTGCGTGTGTGTGTGTGTGTGTGTGTGTGTGTGTGTGTGTGTGTGAGAGAGAGAGAGAGAGAGAGAGAATTAATGAATCAACCTCTCTGTCTCTCTGTCTCTCTCTACCCCCTCTCCTCTCTCCTTTTCCCCTCTCCCCTCCCCTCTGTGTGTGTGATCTTACTATGTAGTTCAGGCTGCCTCCCCATTTCCTTCTTAGTGCTGGGGTTCCAGGCTCCTTCACACGTACCCAGCAAATGTTCTTACTGTTGGAGACTGAGTGGTTCCCCATCATGTGTATGAGGTCATCTGTTACTGCCCCTGGGCAGCAGCGCCCACCGTGCCCGCTGTGGACATGCAGTGCAGACATGTCTTGATGCCCTGCTTTCAGTTATTTTGGGAGCATCCCCAAAGTTGGAGCTGCCAAGCCACTTAGTTATTCTACTTAATGTTTTTGAGGACTGGCCGTTCTGCGCTTCCACTTCCCTTGGACAGCGAGCAAGCATGGGCTTCCTCCTTTCCTCAGCAACACTTGTTACTTTCCTGTCTGGAGCTCTTATGTCATCTGCTCTCACAGTCCTAGGAATGGAACCTAGGCATTCACTCCTCTACTACTGAGCTGTATCTCTAGATGTGGATTTTTAATTTTATTATTATTATTTTTTTTGATACAGAGTCTGTGTAGACCAGGCAGAGTCCAGATGTCTCGCTTCCTTTTCATTTGCTTCAGCACCCAGAGCACCACTCATCTGTAGCTTCATGTGCAAGAATAAAATGTAATAACTTAACCAGCAAACAGGCCAGCAGGTCCCAGGTGACATCAGTCCTCTCTGCACCGGCCGCCTGCAGGTCTCACAGGCTCCCACCCAGACTAGAAGAGTACACATGAGAGGCCTCTGAGCTCTTGGCCAACCCGACCACAGTTAATTGTCATTTTCAATAAGTACAGCTATTTGACCGGCTGCATCGACTACAGCCCGGTCCACGTCTCTGGTTGACTTTTTGTTGCTAAAATTAGATGTTAGCTCTTTGACAAAGAATTGTGTAGATCTCTGCAAAGATGAGCTCTGTCCTCGGATCCTGCAGGCACAGGGCGGTGGGCATGCGGTCAGGCAAGTTCTAGAACAAACGCATCTGACCCAATTAGAAGGTGTTTCAGTAGCTTTCAAGTTTTGTGGTGAAACGAACAAATATACAGGATATATTTTATTTTCCTATCAGTAATTATGGGAAGAGGAAAATCTAAAATCTAACAGGAAAATAAAACCCAGTACTGTAATTGTGGAAGGAGGTACAAAAGCCCCGTGCTGGTGTTGCTGAGATTTTTGGGATTGGTCTGTTCCTGAGGTCTTGTGTTCGGTGTTGTTATTGATGAATGCATTATGGGAGTGACTGCCTCCTTGGCTACTTCACGATGACAGCGCAATTGCATGCTGTGCTTTTGTGACACACATCTAACCTGTGGCAAGGTGACTGCTGTGCCTATAACACACATGTAACCCACACGGTTCACACAGGGAGTGTTCCTGTGCCTGTTCTAATGTTCCATTGGTCGTTAAGGGTGTTAACAGCAGCGGCAAGTGTTAAAGGCTTGAGAATCTAGAGTCTCAGGTCACTCTACAGCTACCTGCAGATAGAGCAGATGTGTAAATTTCCACCATTTATGGGAAGAGTTAGAGTCTGCAGTGTGAAAAGGAAGGAAGGGCTTGTCTGAGGGACGATTCCCCAGCATCATGCGGGATGAACGTGAAAGAAGAAAATGCAGCCTCTCTAGGCTGTGCTATAAAACCATATGCGAGGGCTTTAGAACCAGAGGGAACTGCATTCATCTTCTCCCCTTGGAGGCTACTATAACTTTGGGCAGGGAGATGAGCAGTGATCACAGAGGGCAGAAAGGCGGAGTATCACCACTAGGCCATGCTACCCACTGCCACAGTCAGTGCGGCGCAGTGCTGGTGCTCAGACTAGCACTGTGGGGGCTTTTTATAAATTATTCAGTCAGAGCCAGGCATGTTGATTGACACATGCCTGTTATCCCACTGTGGGTAGAGACACTGGAGGCCCAGGGTTACATAGCAAGTTCAAGGCCAGCCTAGGCAGTATGAGACCTTCTGTTCAGCTACAAGAACCAGGAAACACCTCCTAGCCACCAGTAACTAAGCGGTTGACCACTTTTGGCCTGGTGATGAGATAAAACATGGAATGCATGGAAAAATAGGCATTAGAAGGGATTTTAGAAACAGTGCTCCCGCCAGGCTCTGCACTCTTTCTTTCTCATCCTGGTGTTTGAGCGCAGTTCAGAGCTGCCTGCCCTTCTGCCTTTCCCAGACTCTGTAACTGTAACTCGCCAAGTGCAAGCAGTAAGGCCAGTGTGCCTCCGAGGTGGCTGCTGCTGCTAGGCTTCTGTTTGTCAGATGTGCTGGATAGATCACTGTCAGGTCCCCAAGGCCAAATCCGAAGCCCCTGACCTCTTATCCACCTGGGCCAGTGTTCATTTTGTGTTTTGTTTTTCTCATTTTATCAGTGCATCAGGAAACAAGGAATCATGCCTGTGTATAACTAAGATAACATAAGCAGGTTGTGGGACTCCCTTTGGAGATGAGCTGTCTTGGGTCACGTGACACCTGAGTACTTTGCTCTAACACTTGGAGAACAAGCCGACAGCCAGTATTTAAAATAATTTATCCAGACTCACCTTTCTTCCCAAACTAATTTCATTTTACAAATCAGGCATATTCTTAATTAAATTTCTCTTGTTTAGCATGAAGGAAATGTGTTGTGTGTTTTTTGTTGTTTACCAAATGATAACATACTGAGGAAGTCAGGCAGGACATTTTTGCGTGTAAAGATGGTCTTCATGTGATGAGCAGGTCTTGCCAAGATCGTGCATGCGCTCCTCTTTTTAAACTCTTCCGCAGCTGTGCACACAGGCTGTTCCCACTGCCTGCCTGCTGTTTTCATGCTTCTAACCTCCTGCTTGTAGGCCTTCCTGCTTATTGGATTAGTCACCTTTCTCTTGCTCTTTTTCTATGCTGTTTTTGCCCTTGCTACCCTGCCTAAAACCAGGCCCTAGAGAAACAGAAAGAACACATTGCCTGCCTCAGGAATGAGCGAGATGTGCTCAGAGAGGAGCTGGCTGACCTGCAGCAGACGGTGAAGACAGCAGAGGTATGTCAGCCTGGACCTTCTTCCTCCTCTGGCCTTATTTCTTTTCTCACCATAAACCACAGCCTTGGTTTGATGGTTGGCTGAGCTGCTCCTCCACAGAGGTATACACATAACTCATTCTCGCTTTTACCTCGGCAAACAAACATTGCTGCAGAGATGCCGCGAGAGACCTTAGTCTCTGTGTGGGTTATCATTTGTGATACCACGTTTTTTCTTCTCCACAGAAGCACGGCTTAGTTATAATCCCAGAGAGTACTCCCAATGGCGACGTCAATCATGAGCCTGTGGTTGGAGCCATTACTGCTGTGTCTCAGGAAGCTGCTCAGGTCTTGGAGTCAGCAGGAGAAGGGCCACTAGGTGAGACACACTTGCTATTTAGTCTTGGAGTCAGCAGGAGAAGGGCCACTAGGTGAGACACACTTGCTATTTAGTCTTGGAGTCAGCAGGAGAAGGGCCACTAGGTGAGACACACTTGCTATTTAGTCTTGGTCGATATCCGACTTCCATCTGGGGTCAGGGTGGGTGCCAAGGAGGAATCTGGACACGTTGTCTTTAGACATTCTAGATCTTGGGAACCCTGCAGTGAGAGAAACCCTCATGAGAGAAACACTGCAGGTTCATACACATCTCCTTGTACTTAAGACAGACTCTGTGCAGACCCCGTGTGCTCATCCTGTGGGTGGTTCAGGGCTGGGCTGCCAGGGCCTCCCAGCACGTGCTTAGCCTCTGCCTGACCCACGTGGACTGAGTCTAAGCTTATCCTGGGACCCTGCAGCTCTGTGCACCACTTTTCATAACGAGAGATTGATAATGGGAAGACCAGACTGAAGTGGGACTTCCTGCTGTGAGCAACCCCGGAGGGTGGGATGGAAGCTACAAAGGCCCCCAACTTAAATGTTGCCTGCGATAAATCTCACACTAGGGGAAGAAAAACAGCACAGACAGACACTGTGTGTCATCAGTTTATATTTTCTCCTTTACCTTGCTTTTGTGTGTACAGTTTTCTTAAGGGATTGTGAGGCACTCTTAAGAACAACATAGGCTGACATACTTTAAAGTTAGTAGGCAAACTGTCTCAGGTAGAATTCTAGAAATACAATTAATTGTTGGTCACTTTGATAAAGGATGCTGGTGAGCCGGAGGGAAGATCCCGCAGGCATGGTTACCTTTGTCATTTAACATGATGTTGTCATTTATAAAGCCCACACTTAAAAACCACTCAAATTCAAAACAAAACAAAACAAAAACCTTTTTAGTCAGTTTACTGTTTTGTTGTTCCCATTCATACTGTTTACAGCCCGATACTGTATAGAGCTGAAGACCACAATGGGCCAGCCCTCCATTGGGTACTGGAACTGACGCCAACCTTATTTATTATGGGTTCGTTGGCCAGCTGTGAACGGCTGCTTTAGCTGAACTAGTGGTGTTGCCTCAGCATATGGGGCCTGTTCCTGTCCAGGAAGAAGCTACCCTGGGCATCTGCCCCAGGCTGGAGCCCAGGTTCTGTGTGCTTGATTTTCTTGTGTTTCTTAGTGAGTTAACCATGGGTTTAAACATCCACTCCAGGTTTTCTGATCCACCAGGCTCTTTGTTTCTCCTTGAGGTCTAGAGTTCCTCACTCACCTGCTCCCACTTAGCCATTAGCTCACTGGTACCTTACTCCACAGTCCTGGGTCCCACTCTTGCTTCATGGTCCTATCGAGAGTGGGACCCTCTGAAGACAACTGGGAAAAGCTTGCACAGTTTTGCAGCAGCAGCAGCAACAACAACAACAACAACAACAACATCAACAAAACCTGGTTCCTCTGGACCCCAGTTTATCTCTAGGCAGGAAGTCAGTGCTCTGGGAACAGATATTTTATTTGATAATTGGAACTTTCACTGGCTGGGAGCATGAATATTCGTTCTGTTGCAATGAAAGCCTTTGTGTCTTTTCATGTTCAGAGTGTAAATAATGTAATTTATTAGATGTTGGCTACTGTGAGCACCTTTACCAGTTCAATTCACTGTTCCAGATGTGAGGCTGCGGAAGCTTGCTGAGGAAAAGGACGAGCTCCTGTCACAGGTAGGATGTCCACTCATCCGCAACTATTGGTTTATGTAAGACAGGCAATCAAATGCTCATACGTTAGAACCGCTCACTAGAAATTAGAAATAGCTGGGTATAGTAGTGGGACATGTCTTTAATCTCAGCACTCCGAAGGCAGAGGCAGGTGGATCTCGGTGTGTTCAAGGGTAGCCTGGTCTACATAGTGAGTTCCAGGACAGTCAGAACTGTAGTAAGATTCTGTCTTGAAAACAAACACATAACAAACTGAAAAAAAAAAAGGTTAGAAATATATTTCTACCTTTGCTACTCAAGTGACATTTAAAGGAGGAAAAGCTAATTCATGTTTGTGTCTCAAAAAGAATGTGCAGGATGCATACAAAGCCTGCCCAGCCTTCCACCCTGCTTCAGCCTCCCTCAGTGTGGTCACTGACGGAATGATGCTGTTCTTAAAGGATCACCTATTGACATTCCTCTGTGGAAGGCAAGCCTCTGTCATACATGTGCAGCTCCTGTTCCTGTAGCCTCTTAAAGGCCAGTCTGTGCGCATCTTCAGAACTCTGAATGGTGGCTCCACAGGCAGCCACCCTATATTTGAGCTGGCTTCTCTTCTCGTGCAGTCTGCCTACTTTCTTGTGTTTATTACAAAGTTAGCTTGTAGTTTAAGCCCACTTAGGGTTTTTCTGATACACGCCAGGGTTCCAGCTTGAGCTTCTCTGACTTAACCCATCCTGGACCTTAGAGGCTGCTTCACTCCTGGTGTGGTCTCCCTTCAGGAGACTCATGTCTGTGCTGTGGGTGGGTGCTCTTTTCTCAGTCTTCCCACCTTCCTCTTTCCTTCACTCTTTTGTTGGTGTGTATTCCAGTGGTTTCCTCAGAAAGACCACATGCACTGTTAAAAATTCCCATAACCTCAAAGGCCTAGGCCTGTGAGCTGGCTCAGTAAGTAAAGTACATGTTGTGCAAGCCAGATCACCGAGTATAGTGCCTAAAACCCACGGAAGACAGAAGGTGAGAACCGACTCCACAGAGATGTTTTCTGCCTTTTGTATGTACGTGTGTGTGTGTGTGTGTGTGTGTGTGCGTGTGTGTGCGTGTGTGTGCGTGTGTGCATGTGTGTGCGTGTGCGCACCCATGTGCGCACTTTGAGATTTGATCTCTCATAGGTCATGTTTTTGCTTTCCCCTTCTGTCCTTTTATCTTTTGCTCTAGTATCTTAAAATCTCAGTTGATGTGTTCAGTAATTTCAAGCATCATAGTAGCCCTTGTAGATTCTAGAAACTCCTAGTTCTGAGTTTGAAAAACTTGAGTGACTTTATTTGCTTTTCCCTTGACTCCTATTCAGTCAGTAAAGGAATGAATGGTGAGTGCTACTCTAGGGTTTAATATATTATTTATGGTATGTGGGAAATGTAGATGAACAGATTGTTGTGGGTCTATCTGAAAAATTCATGCCCTGGAAGGCCTTAGTAGAAGAGGTCAAACAATAGAATTTAGAAGCTGTGGGGTTGGGGATTTAGCTCAGTGGTAGAGCGCTTGCCTAGGAAGCGCAAGGCCCTGGGTTCGGTCCCTAGCTCCGGAAAAAAAAAAGAAAAAAAAATTTAGAAGCTGTGTTTGTATCTGAAAAGTTTCTGTGAACACATTTGTTATGTATTTCTCTAGCTGTTTAATATAGGCATGTAGTCAAGAAAGAGTTAGACTTAACCAGGGCAAAGGATGTGGTGGATATCTAAGACCATGGTGGTCATGTTGGACCTATAAGTTACGCTGGATGGCCAGTGTTGAGAGGACCTCTAAGTAGAGATCAGGTATAGTTGAAAGAAGATAGGGTTGGGGATTTAGCTCAGTGGTAGAGCGCTGGCCCTGGGTTTGGTCCTCAGCTCCGGGGGGAGGAGGGGGGAAGAAGATAGATAATGACTGGAAGTGAATATGGCTGAGGATGTTAGGGTTCGGCTTAGAGAAAATGAACTGGAAGATGAGCAGTCATAGGAACTAAATAGTCTAGGGAGTATGGCTGTCTATTGAAGTCAGTTGTATGACCAAGGGAAAGAGAGATGGCAGGATCCTTGAAGGGCGGGCATTCAGAAACTGGGGTGCATTATGGGAGCATGCCACTATTCTGGGTGTACATTGGAATCCCAAAGTCTTAAGATGGCAGTAATTTGGGAGTGCAAGTCAGGAGCTAACATGACAGCACAGCACACCAGTAAAGGTGTACTTTAGGGACTTCGATACCAGTTAGATACAGATGAGGTTAAGAACAGACTTCGGGGAGTGAGTCTAGGCTAGACCCGCAACAGCAAGGGAAGCCTGAGAGCACTGCTGCATTTCCAGGCTGAGGTAGGAGGCTGTGAAGACATAAGTAGCAGCACTTAGTGGGGCTACAGGAATGGCAGGACTCTGAGAGTTCTGAGGTGAGAGGTGTACTGTGAGATTAGGCTGCGGCAGGAGCAGAGCCTTTGAGATGAGTGCTGAAGAAGAGGGGGATGCCCCTTTTAAGGTGTGATAGAAATGGTGGGATGATAACCAGACTCTCTCAAGGCAACCCCATGTGTGCACAAAGGGAGGAGGTGCCTGGGAGGCCTGCCCTTCCCACTGGGCAGCGGCAAAGCTAGCGCTCAGCCCCCGTTTCATCCCTGGCAGCAGAGTTGAGGCCACCGGGGTTAGCCAGCCACTGTGCTTCCAATTATTTAAAGGCCTCAAAAAACTACAAACGTCCTAACTGCCCATGAAAATTCTTACTTTAATGAGACTAAGAGAAAACTATTCAAAAGATGTACTTTTGTGCAAACGCACACAAGTAATGAAGACTAGAAGTCTTTTGGGGACACTGTTTCTGAGGCTCATTTTCTGTTTATACCAAATGCCAAGGACCCAGTTTGTCTCATAGACAAAATAGTGCTTGAATGATCTGTTTGCTTTGCTACTATAAGAAGGATCTGCCTTGTTTCTGATATGGCCACTGGCCTTTATTTAAGAGAATTGGAGTTGGTGTGCAAGCATGTGGCCTGGATTTGAATTCCAAGAGGCAGCCACTGTAGCCTGTTTTGTAATCCCAGGAAGGCAGGCACAGAAGGTTCGCTGGAGCTTGGTGGCTAGCCAGCCTAGCTAAATCGACTCGCTCCAGGTTTGCTGAGAGATCCTAGTCTCAAAATAACATGCGGAACAATTGAGAAAGGCATCTGATGGGGACCTCTGGCCTTCAAGTATGCAAACATATATGTATCCACACATACAATCTCAAGACCTGGCCACACAGGTCTAAATCCCAACTACTTGGGAGGCTGAGGAAAGAGAATCCCAAGTTCAGGGTCTTCTTGGGCTGCAGAGTGAATGCAAAGCCAGCCTGGGCAACTTAGTGAGATCTTATTTCAAAGTAAACCAGAGGGCTGTGGCTCTAACTCCATGTTAGTGTTTGCTTAGCATGCCTGAGGCCCCTGGACTTCACCCCAGTATCACCGAAGAAAGAGATAAAAGAAACCCAGACAGCCACAGATCTCTCTGGTAACTTTTACTTCCGTTTCAGATTAGAAAACTGAAGCTCCAGTTAGAGGAAGAACGGCAGAAGTGTTCCAGGAATGATGGCATGTCCGGGGACCTGGCAGGGCTGCAGAACGGCTCCGACTTGCAGTTCATCGAGATGCAGAGTAGGTACCAGGCCCAGGCCAGTCTGCACTGGTGTGCAGCAGCTATCCCTGGAATAGTCAGGTATTGGCTGCTGGAGCCCAGGGGAGTGGTTTTGGTCACCTAGGAGCTAAATAAGGGTTATGTTCACCTATGACCCAGGGATGGCATGGACCAGTCACTGCTTGCATATGATTTCTGACTTCCCGTGTGGAACCTTCTTCCATTTAAGCTTTTGCTTTAGAATTCATCTTGGAAAGTTGAAGATTTAAGATCAGCTTATATTAATGTTGAGTTGTTGCTGAAATTTCCTAGTTTTTAACAAAAATTCATCTTTACGTGAAAGTAAAAACAAGACTACACAGAGGATGGCCCTATTGGGCACCAATGGGAGAAGTCCTTGGTTCTGCCAAGGCTGGACCCCCCCCAGTGCATGTAGGGGGGAATGTTGGGGGTGGGTAGGAAGGGGGTGGTTAGGGAGGGAGATGGGATGGGGGCTTATGGCCAGGAAACGGGGAAAGGGAATAACATTTGAAATGTAAATAAAAAATATCCAATAAAAAAATACCAAGGTGGGGCTGGGGATTTAGCTCAGTGGTAGAGCGCTTACCTAGGAAGCGCAAGGCCCTGGGTTCGGTCCCCAGCTCCAAAAAAAAAAGAACCAAAAAAAAAAAAAATACCAAGGTTACAAAATATAGTTTGTTACCCAAGTTATACTTCCTTTTCCTTTCTATTTTTAGCTCCAAATTATTGGTTTGGGACAGAGTCCTTTTACATAGTTCTAGCTGGCCTGAAATCACTATGTAGATCAGGTTGAACTAGAATTCAGAGATCTGCCTGCCTTTACCTCTCAAGTGCTGGGATTAAAGGTGTGTGCCACCATACTTGACCCATATTTTTCTATGCATTGATGTTTTACCTGATGTATGTCTGTGTGAGGGTGCCAGATCCTTTGATATTGGAGTTTCAGTTGTGAGCTGCCACGTGGGTGTTGGGAATTGAACCAGGGTCCTCTTGAAGAGCATCTCTGAGTCTGTTCTTTTCAGTTGTCCTCTGTATTCACACTAAAGCCATAGTAGCGTTGTCCTGGCATCCTTTTTTTTTTTTTTTTCTTTTTTTGGAGCTGGGGACCGAACCCAGGGCCTTGTGCTTGCTAGGCAAGCGCTCTACCACTGAGCTAAATCCCCAACCTGGCATCCATTTTTATTACAGTTCCCCCATTGGTAGTGATATGTAACTTACAATAGGGGCTCTCACTTTTCTAATTTGTAGTGGCTTTTCTGATAATGGGCTTTAAAACTGTGGCTAACAGTTTTGGACTTAGGCTGAATGAAGGAGTTTGGGGGTTTGAAGCTTATTAGTAACTTCTGTGGTCAGTATCACTTCCTCTTTCAGACCTCAGGTCCCTCATAGTCCTCAATGAGTAGTTTGTGGAGTGACAGGAATGTGACAGGATGTGGGAAGGCCAGTACGAAGCTCAGTGATGGGGCTGACCAGCACAGGGGATGTCGGCAGCCCCACAGGGCACAAGCAGGTTTTGGAAGATTGCTAAAGCAGCAAACTCAAAAGGAACCAAGTTGGAATGGAACAGGCGAGTGTTTGTGATTGCTTCCTAGAACCAAGTAACTGTTATTGGGCTTTGAAGGTGAAAGTTAAATGACCTGAGACACTCACGGCCTGGAAGCCAGGGCTGGCTACTGAAGAAGGAACGAGTGGCTGCTGGCTCTCAACTGCAGCTTGGTCTGTAGAATGAGTAGGGTTTCAAACGCACACACATGAAATGAGGAGACTTGTACACGGAAGGAATCCGTGTTTGAAGGTGATAAAGAAGCTAAGTTGCACACTTGGATAATGGGTTATTAGAGATAAGAACGTAAAAACAGGACTATAACTTCCATTGTAGAGCTCCTGATGGAACGTTCTCTCCTCTCCCAGAGGTAGCCTTGGAGATAGCTGCTTTATCTGTTTTTGAGATAGTCTCATTGTGCAGCCCAGGCTGGCCGCAAACCCATGGTCCTGTTTTGGCCTCCCCCGTGCTGGGATTTGAGATACAGGTAGGCGCTATCTCCTGTGGTTCCTGTTGCTCTGAAGGAACAGCAACTGTCCAACAGCAGAACTGCGTGCACCGAACACCGCATGGCAGGCTGCTATTGCTCATGTGGAAACAGACATCCCTCGGGATGTTTGCATTATTTCCTTTGGTGGGTTAGATAGGACGTATGTTCCATAAACTTTGCAGCTACCTAATCATGGAGATGGGTGCGTCTTACTGAGGATGGTGAAGCCTTGAGTCGGAGCGGGTAGGAGAACAGAAACACCGCCTGGGAGCTGGTTCAAAGAAGCAGGGAGCCCAGAGGCTGCAGGGGGCATTGCCACCCTGTGAGCTTTCTTTCTCAAAGGTCCGTTTACAAGAGCTATGGTTCTCAACCTTCCTAATGCTATAACCCTTTAATACAGTTCCTCATATTGTGGTGACCTCCCAACTATAAAATTATTTCATTGCGATTTCATAAGTGTAACTTTGTTCCTGTTATGAACTGTAATGTAAATATCTGATATGCAGGGTATCTGATATGTGACTCCCAGAGGGGTCAGACACAGGCCTGGAGGGAAGGACTCTGCCTCTGACTCGTGCTGTCCGGGTCCTGAGAGCAGAGGTGTAGGGGTTTCTTGCAGAGCCTGGGCTGCACGTCGTCTGCTCCTTACAGCTTCGTCTCTGGACACGAGTGTCACTCATTGTCATCTTCTGTTTTAGGAGACGCCAATAGACAAATTAGTGAATACAAATTCAAGCTTTCGAAAGCAGAACAAGACATAGCTACCTTGGAACAAAGTGTAAGTAGTTTGGGATGCACCCAATGGTTTAAAGGCCATCAAATGGCTCTCGGCCTCTTGCAGCAAAGTGCCTAGACCTTTGAGTTTCTGTGGGTAGCTTTGGCAGCTAGACCTTTGGGAAGCTCCATGTTACAGTTGAAAAACACAGAGAACACCCGGTGGGGTAATCCAGCTTTGCCTTTGTTCTAAAGACAAAGGACTGAGCCATTAACTTGCTGCTAAATCTAAAGGCCTCAGTTTGATCCCCAAGATACACATGGCAGGAGACAACTGGGTCCCCATGTTCTCTTCTTAATCCTGTCCTAGTTAGGGTTTCTATTGCTGTGATGAAACACCATGACCAAAGCAGCTTGGGAGTGAAGGGTGGGTTCACACAGCCCATCATCAAACGCACTGAAGGCAGGGACTCAAGCAGGGCAGGGACCTGGAGGTGGGAGCCAGTGCAGAGGCCATGGGAGGGCTCTTGGTTTCTGCTTCTGGCTTGTTTGGTCTGCCTTCTTATAGACCCTAGCACCACCAGCCCAGGGATGGCAACACCAACCTGCTGGGCCCTCCCCCATCAATCATTAATTATGAAAATAAACTACAGACTTGCCTGCAGTTCAGTCTTATGGAAGCATTTTCTCAATTGAAGTTCTCTCTTCTTTACATTGACACAAAGTAAGCGTAGCCCTCTTGTGCTCACAGTAAATAAATATACGTATTGATTAAAAAACACAGTACTTTGCAACTGTCATTGGTTTTTGTAGATATTTCTATAGAGGATTTTTTTTTTTTTTTTGGTTCTTTTTTTCGGAGCTGGGGACCGAACCCAGGGCCTTGCGCTTCCTAGGTAAGCGCTCTACCACTGAGCTAAATCCCCAGCCCCTCTATAGAGGATTTAAAAACAGTTCCTGTTAAGAAAAGGGAATCCTTTCATATACATTTCATAAGCTAAAGACTTAACATGGGAAATGGCCCTATAGTAAATGACTCGGCAGAGGTCCTCTTGGGGTCCATGGCTGCCCAGTGACACTGCATTTCCATCCTGGCTGCCGAGCAGTGGCGGCAAACCCTATAGGCCTGTGTGCTGTATTTACAGATCAGCCGGCTTGAGGGGCAGGTGCTGAGGTACAAGACTGCCGCTGAGAACGCTGAGAAGATTGAAGACGAGCTGAAAGCAGAGAAGAGGAAGCTACAGCGAGAGGTACTGTGTTAACATGCTACTTGGAGAACACATTCCTAAAAAGATAAATTCTGTGGAAAAATTTTACATCCTTTAAGAAATCTGACTTTGGTCAAGCATGGTGGTGCATGCCTTTAATTCCAGCACTCAGGATGCAGAAGAGCAGACCTAGCTCTGTTAGTTTGCAGGCAGCCTGGTCTACATAGTGAGATCCTTGTCTCTAAATAACCAAATCCAGGAAGACCTGGTAAATACATCATGGGCTGCTTGCCCCATGGAAGCTTTGGACCTGCACAGTGGCTGCCACTGACTTTTTTTGTAAAGCAGCAAATAAAAATGTATTTTGGGTTTTATTTCAGATGGTATCAGGTTTTACAGCTTGGACACATCGTGTGTTTGGTTTAAACAATTTTCAGCACATTGCTTAAGCCTCTAGCTATCGGGAGGAAGGGGGCAGCTGTCTGGGGACTCCATCCATGGCTGTCACTATTAGCAGCACCCCCGTTTCCCAGAAGTGGAAAAGGTTGCTGGCTTTCTTCTGGGGAGAAGTGGGGAGTTTCACATAAAGTGACTGTGCCCTTTGTCTCCAGCTACGGACAGCACAGGACAAGATCGAGGAGATGGAGATGACCAACAGCCACCTGGCAAAGCGGCTAGAGAAGATGAAGGCCAACAGGACAGCCCTTCTAGCCCAGCAGTAGGAGGCAGCCCCTCCACCTGGGTGCTGCTCTGAGGGCTTTGCTGGGAGATACTGACTCTTGTACATTGACACAGCCCCTTCCAGTACTGTTTTGAGTCTTGTCATTAAACAGCCACCTTTGTATTTTATAATTTATGAGAATGAAGCAGGTTTAATCGTTATGGATTTGGATTTTGTTTGTAGTTCACTTCTACAGTGAGAGCTAGTCTGTGCTGTTTTTATTTTCAACATTCTAGAATCACGTTTTCTCGCCATCTTCTTCCAGCTGCCTCCCTGACTAGGCACTTGGGCGGCCTTGCCGTGGGTTCTGGAGGATGGCCATCTGAGCGCTGAGACACTTGGAGACCTCAAAAGCACAAGTGCCTTCTCCACAGTGTGATACAGGCGTCAGAGAGCAAGCGGCCAAGATTCCCACTCTTCTTACCAGAGCAATTACAGTTCAGTGAGGATGTGTTCAGCAGTGGGGAGTTTGTGTTTCACTCAAATTTATGTTTGGAGGAAAAAAGCCTTTTTTTGTAAGATATTTAAATTTATATAAAAATGTTAGAAAACAATATGGGGAGTGTATATTAAACTTTATTGCACGGGATAGAGCAAGTCCAAGCCTGTACTCCAAAAAGTAGGTAGGGTCCTCAGTCTCCACACTGTGCTGTTCCGTGTAATTTTATCTGCTGCTTATTTGTGAAATGAAACCTCAGACAAGCTCAAGGGACGAGGTAGGGACAGTGCAGGCAGGTAGGGGATCTGCCTGAATCTACCTATAAAACATACCTTTCTGCCACCCAGGATTGGCTGCGGGCAGTCATTAAAGAAGCCTTTAGGACAAGTCATGGCAACCATGTACAGTCCTGTCTTGCTCTTCTTTTCTCAAGATGAGAGAATCTGGAGTACAGAACTTACTTCTAGTTTTTTAAGGGAAAGGATCTATGTAGCCCAAGCTGGTCTTCACCTCGCTGGGCCTCTTGAGCTCTGGGGTTCCAGATAGGCACTCGCATGCCTGGTCCCAGTAGAAAATGCTCAAGAACTTCATCTTTAAAAAGCCCAGTTCAAGATGCTTGCCCTACTGTAACCACGTTATAGGGTTTGTGATTCTCTTTTGTCAGAATCAAGGTGGTGCCATGGGAATGATTGCTGTAGCTCAGATTGTTTACAGAGAAACTATATTGAGGAAAATCTAATGAATCAAAGCCTCTTAATAAGTCTAGCCTTGGAACTAGATAATAAAATTACCTCAAAAGTAAATGACAGTTGTCCCTTCTTTAGAGCCACTAGCCCTTCGTCCAAGGATGGAAAGCACACCCTGAGCGGAGAAGACCCTGTGCATCCTCTAGGGGACAGCCGTGCACGGCAGGGCAGGTTGCAGATCTGTCTTCTCAGCTACAGTCAGGTCAGCCAGCCCATACCCAAGACACCCCTTCCTTTCTACTGATGCCACTCAGCCTGTGTCCCTCCTGGGCTCCTGAACCTTCCCCGAAAGGCTCTGGAGAAGTGGTTGCTGGCATCTCTTGGTTTCCTTGACATAGTTCTTTCCCTCTCATCCTTGTTGGTAGTTTCTCATTCTCAGGGATAATCTGTCCTGTGTGTGTTATCTGGGAGTAGCTTTGGTCCCTTGTTGTAAAGATGTTTCTCACCAGTTCTGTTACTACTCAATTCCAAAGTAACTCCAAAACAGAATGAATGACTCAGGAGGAAAAGAGACAGCCAGCCAGAGGAGGGCAGAGTTGCTGAGGCCACTGACTCTTTATCTTGTCTCCCCAAGATCATCTTCCAAACAAGGACACCTAGAAACATGTTTACAGCCACCAAGTAGGCTAACTTAACTCCTACCAGTCAGAAGACTGGGCAAGGGTGGTTTAAGTTTTGTCCCTAATGACTGATTAGTTTTGATTGGTGATAGTGGAGTGGATCTCACTCCAGTCAATACCAACACTCTTGCACACCAAGTTTGTAACTAACTTTTCTCATTGTTGACCAAACACCTTACAAGTAACTTAGGGATGGGTAGGTTTATTTTGACTCTGTTTAAGAGAAGTCCGTTATGAATGACAGAGGTGTGGCAGATGGTTTTCAAGCAGAAAACCCTCTACTTGGTGTTCTAGTCACCCTTTTCAAGTGAAGTTGCATATCTACGTGCTAAAGCTTCGCTGAGAAGAATCTTGACCCTCAAATCACCTTTGCCTTTGCCCAGTACATAGTTAGGGTCTCTCTCTAGCCGTGTTCATCTTTTGTCTGCACTCTTCTTTTCTGCAACTTTAAGTGTGTTCATCCTCCTTGTTCATGGCTTTTCTCACCAGACTGCCTATTTTCATCTTTTCTATTTGAACTGTCATTATCAACCTCAATAAACACAGGATAACCCAAAAGTTAAGCTGTTTTGAAACTGCCTCTGCCAGACAACCTAATCCATTACCATCAGCCTTACTCAAGGCCATAAGAAGACAGGGAGGCTGGCCTTCACCAGATCCCACTCCCGTCCCTGTTCTCATTCTCAACCCACATGAGCCATGCCTGTCACTGGCTGCATTTCTTTTAAACCCAACTAGAATCATCATTAAGTTCTGTTTATAATATCCCAAAGCTACCCTAGCCTGAACTCTAAACTTTTCCACATCCCTCTTGTAAACCTGTTTCAAAGCCTACCTACCACATGGCAAGTTTATCAGAGCAGCACTGGCTGTCTGCACCAGTGACAGGCACTGGCTGTCTGCACCAGTGTCACTTTTAGGCAGTTTTCTAAAGAAACAGAATTCATGGGATGTACAAAAGGGATTATCAGAGTAGGGGCTAGGCAGTCCAAGGATGTCTGTTTGCAAACTGGAAAGGAAGAAAACTTGGTAGCTATTCAGTTCACAAGGCTAGATGCTTTAGTAGGGCCAATCTGGCCTCAAAAGCCTGGAAGATAGATACCTGGATGGAGTTTTGGTACTTGGTCCACCTTGGAAGGCAGACATTGAGTCTGACTGCAGCATCAGGATGGGCACAGGCAGGTGTGCACTCTTCCTGCAGTCTTCTCATGCCCAGACTATCAGAAGTGATTCCTGCCGCCCAGTTGGAGGGGAAGCCTTTCCCAGCAGTCACCTGCTCTGGAGACATCATGGACATGCCCAATCAAGCGTCTTTCCTAGGTACTCTAAATCCAGTCAACTGACAAGACCCCTGTACGTGCTCTAGACTTTCTCTTCTTTTTTTTTTTTTGTGGCAGAGTCTCGAATGTATAGTATCAATTTGCTTGGAACTTACTCTGTAGCCCTGGCTGGCCTCAAGGACACAGAGCCACCTGCCTCTGCCTCCCAAGTGCTGGGATCAAGACATGCACAGTGCCCAGCCTTGGAATTTTTTTTTTTTTTTTTTTTTTTGGGTTCTTTTTTTCGGAGCTGGGGACCGAACCCAGGGCCTTGCGCTTCCTAGGCAAGCGCTCTACCGCTGAGCTAAATCCCCAACCCCGGAATTTTTTTTTAAAGCAAAACTGGACTTAAGTGTTAAGATGGATTTAATTAAGCCTGAACATTGAGAGATGTGATGCAAGAAACCTAGGACATGGACTTCTCAAAACTTGTTCCAGGGCTTCCTTTAAAGGAATGCGAGCTGATGAAGCAGATTTCCAGAATACGAACATCAGAACGTGATTTGGGGAAACTTAAAAGAGTTTTTAAAGAGTGTGTGTAGAAATGCCTCCACAGTGCCCAGGGAATTTCAAACTTCTTTCTGGAATCTTCAACTCTACCCAGTATGTCAGGTGAAAGCATCTTAGAAAGTTTTCCAGTGTGCGGTTATATAAAAATCACATCAACACATGTGAGTTTATTTGCAGCTAATCCACAGGTGAAATGCATTAAATTGCAGCACCAATACTGGGATACAGAGCAAGAACAGAGAGCACTGGAAACCCTGGAGCCTAAGAAACCAAGTGTCCTATTCTGTGGCTTCCAGATCAGTGCCATACGCTTTGCTTCACCTTGGATGGCCATGCAGTCTCTCTATGGTGGCTATGATTGCATTTAGCACCGCTCAAAGACTTTGTACAGATCTGGCAGGTTGGCGAGCTGCAGGACATTGCCATCTTCTGTGAAATGCTTCGGAGGCAGAAGGTGTGAGCGGAAGGCTTTATAGATAATGTGTTCCACAGTCCACTTCCAGGGCTTTGAAGGGGAGCCAGGCATGTCACTCTGGAAAATACGAAATGCCACTTATCTCCCCACATAATGACAAGACAGGCACTGGGCCTGGAAAGGTCTCAGAGTGAGTAATGGGTGTGCTGTCCAGAGCTTATGAAGCAGCTTCTGCAGGACAGTCTTGGGATCCCACAGGTCTGAGCAGAAGCAGCAAGGTTGGACAGGAAGCAAAGGAAGCAATCACACTGAGCGGGCATGGCCTCCGAACCTTTTCTCCACTTGGGTGGATCTAATGTTTCCGAGCCTGGCTCCTGGATCATAGCTCTACACTAAACCTGGGGTGTCTTAAAGCAGCTCTGTTCTGACACTCCATAGAGGGCAAATTTGCCTCACCCTTCCTCTGTGTAAGTCTTGGATGCCTCACGCACAAAATGTTCTTTCCCATCCATCTCTGGTTCTTTTTTTTTTTTTTTTTTTTTTTTTTTTTTTTTTGGTTCTTTTTTTTCGGAGCTGGGGACCGAACCCAGGGCCTTGCGCTTCCTAGGTAAGCGTTCTACCACTGAGCTAAATCCCCAGCCCCCCATCTCTGGTTCTTATCAAATAAGCTCAGAACCCTTTGTGTGCTTCCCCACCTGGAACCAGGGCTAATTTCTGTTCACCACTGTAAAGCCCTGAGCACACCAACTGACCTGGTCAGTCAACAGACTTCACCACAAACTCCTGCGGCTCCTTCCTGACTGGACTGACAATAGTGACAAGCAGCAGAACACAGGCTCTCTGTCAGGGATGAGAGACGGACGATCTTCCTCGTAAGGAGGGCAGAGGTCAGATTCGAAGTAGGGAGAAACAGGTAAACTGAGGGCTGGCCTAATGTGTGAAGACTTGGGTTTGAGGGCTACCAGTGGTACCTGTAGAGCTGTGGCTTAGAAGACTGGCCTAATATCTCCTCCTCACTTGTATCATACACTCCACTGTGTATCTGACAGGTTCTCAGATCATTCTGGAAGTCTATGTTCTAGTCCAGTGGAAAGAAACAATGTTCATGATAAAAGCTGGTCGTTATAAAAAGCTGGGTGTGCGGATGCTATAATCCCAGCACTCAAGAGGCTGAAGCAGGAGTTCAAAGCCAACGTTAACCATATGAAAATTCCTGGGCTTAAAAAGAAAAGTTGAGGGCTGCTGTTTGAACTTTGTAAATATAAACTGAACTGATAGGTTTTAGCCGTGATTTAAGCCCCACATCCTAAAGTACATGAGACCTGTCCCAGTTCTGGAAGCCAATGTACATAATTGCCACAGTACCTGCTGGCCTGAGAGGGCTGACTCCTCCAGTATGTATTGCTTCCGAATGGAGTAAAACACAGCACATTCTTTACTGAGACTTTCGAAACACTCCTTTTCTTCATCCCAGTTCACCTGCTCCACAGAATTCAATACAAGACAAACATTCAATTCAGTGCTTTAACATTTAATTTCTAAACAGTTCACAGACTTAACAGGTAAAAAGAAATGTGACTTTTCTGGCACTAAGATCTGCCTGGTAAGTGCTGCTGGGATCACTAGGGATGGGTTGGTGGTGCCCTCCGCTGTGGGTTGTTTTTTCTTTTCCCTTCCAAATGAATTTTCTCTCCACTACATGTATGCGTGGGCGCGCGCGCGCGCACACACACACACACCGCTTAGCACTGGCTGCTGTGTAACACACACACACACACACACACACACACACACACCGCTTAGCACCGGCTGCTGTGTACCTCAGTGGCCAGTCGAAGAATGAAGATAGGCAGTCCCTCCAAAGGCGGCACATAGCTATCAATCAGGAGAGGTAATCCAATCAGGTTCCCTTCCTGTTTGTGGGGAAAAGACCAAGAAAAGAGGGTAAGAAATAATGGCACTGGCTGACAGGTTTCCTTTCTCCGGCGCTTCTCCACGCCTCGTCCTGCAGGCTGTCGGATGGACACTGAGCTGACAGGAAAGCATTTAAAAAGAGCCTGTGGCTGAGAACAACTCTTCCTTCTCCATCTGCTTGCAAATGTCAGGACAGAAAGCCCCAAAGAACAAGGGGGTAAGAGGAGGAAATGGAGGGAGCCTCAGAGTTTCTTTCATGCTGTGTCTTGCAAGGATTCAGCTTTCCCTATCAAGAGTCCGTCATCCTGGGATCAAGAACAGCAGGGTGGATGCAACAGTATGGCTGTCTGATCTCCAGTGCAAACGAGAAATGGAGAAAATACCATGTATGAGAAATACATGCTGCTGCTTCTGAGGGGAAGCCAGCCTTTTTGTCCCAACCTAGGGACTTGACTCTTATCTGAAAATTAACTCCAAATGACCCTACCCACCTCATCAATTTCCACAGAGAAATAGTCTGCAAGCATCTCGGCTTTCTTCTTCAAAAACTCAACAATGTATTCTGCAAGTCCTTCCTTTGGGCCATCTTCCTCTGTCCAGCCACTTTCAGGACTATCTAAGGCCAGCATGGCGAGGTCAAAGAGTGGTGCTGGTTCCTGGGAAGGAGCAGGATCAGAGGGATCAGTGGGAAGCTTGAGCCTGTCAGACCAAACTCGGTTCAGATATAGAGCATCAGCTGAGATGCAGCGGCCACTCACCATTGCTGGTTTCAGTGTCCCTATTCTTAACAACAGGACAAGCAGACAAAAAGTCATTACAGTGACAAGTTAAGTACCACAATGAGTGTGATGCATGTGACATTATAAACAGTCCTAGCAAGGTAAGAATATAATTTTTTTCAGATGACAACATAAACTGACCAAACACATGATTTAGGCCATGAAATAAGTCTCAGTTAAGTGTGAACACACTCATGAATATCTTTTAACTAAACTGAATTAAAGTAGAAACCAGTTACAGGTTTCTAGAGAATCTCTAAGAGACTTGTCCCCAAATGATGGAGATCTAAAGACAGCTGGGCCTACTCAGAAAGCTGCAGGTCCTAGTGAGACATCCTGTCTCAGAAGCAAAACAACGTCAAAAAAAGGATGAGGTGATGGTCCTTGGGGAAGAACGCCTGACGCTGTCCTCCAGCCTCTACACACAACACCTGACACTGTCCTCTGGCCTACACACACACACACACACACACACACACACACACACACACACACACACACACAACACCTGACACTGTCCTCTGGCCTCCACATACACACAACACCTGACACTGTCCTCTGGCCTCCACATACACAAACGCCTGACGCTGTCCTCTGGCCTCCACATATGAACAAAAGAGACAAACTAAGACATTTTCACAGCAAGAACTTGAATCTCAATTAAAATTTCCTATCATGAAACCTTCACACCCAGACTGTTCTAACAATGAGTAAATAATAACCCTGTAAAACTTTTTCAGAGAAATGGTAAAGGAGGGCTTACAACCCCTCTGAGGTCCACATTATCGTCTACTAAAATGACACAAATATAATACAAAAATGACAGACTAGTAACACTCATGAACAGACACATGTAACTAAGCAGGGGTACACTAGGAGTGCAAAGTTGGCTTAACTAAACACAGAAACCAGTCAATGTATTTCACCGTATTAATAGTCTAAAAATTAAAAAAAAAATAGACTATGGGGACTTTGGAAGTTGGATAAAAAATAGTCTAAAAATTAAAAATTATAGAGGAAGAAAAAGCATTTGAAAAAAATTTCAATGTCTATTACTAAATTAAAAAGAATAAAAAAGGATTTCCCCATCTTCCTAAGAACACCCACCAAAATTCTCTCCCAGCTACTAGCAAACTCAACAACAAAAGTATGAGCCATTCCTCCAGGATCAGAGCAAGAGACAGGTTTCCATTCCTGACGCTTTAGCTGGCCCCAGACTGCAAGCCATCAAGACAAAGGGCAGGCATCCAAACGAGGTGTGAAGAGGGGCAACAGCCTCATCTCAGTGTGACCATTTATGCAGAAGACACTACAAAGGCTCTGACCAAACTAGCAGTTTTGCTGACCTGTTTAGTTAGTGCATTTATAATCTAGAAATAGACATAAGGGATGGAAACTGTTAAGTTGCCATGTACGGTACTAATAAAAAGTAAAACATTAATAAGACATCTTTTCTCAAAAGTGATCTAAAGGTGAAATACGATCCTAATCAAACCTCCAAAGGCTAAATTAAAATTAGGCACTAAAACCATCTTAGAACAGATGGGCTAATATTGTTAGAGGTTCAGAGCAAAGTTCCACGATAGAACTATTACCTATTGCCTATTGCCTATGACCGTGTCACCAAATAAAGAGAAAGCAAACACACACCACAGCCCTGTTCTGGCCATGGTTTTACAGAATATTTCTATTTTTAATTTTGAGTAAATATGTAGTAACTTCTATAATAAGCATTTATTTGACCTGGCTATAAAAGTAAGTTCATCTGAAAAGATTCAACCACAGAAAGTTCATTGCAAATAATGTGGTCCAGCTATTCCTGACAAACCTTGGGAAGTTACCATTCTGCTAAATAGGATGTCACTGTATCACTCATATTCTGGGAAATGACCAGGTGTGGCTTCGAAAGCGAGGAGAGAAACTTACCGATAACCTGAGAACACCGAAGTTGGCAAAATCGTAAATGAGTATCTGGTAGAAGAGTTCTTCACTGAGAACAAGAAAGAAACACTTTAAGAAAAATGAATCTGTGCTCGAGGCACTGCAGCAAGGGCAGCATGGGACAGAGCTGCTGCCTGGCTAAGGACTGGGACTCCTATGCTGACTCCTGCCAGGACTCTGCAGCCATCTTTCCTGGACAAGTTCAATTACTAAGCCTGGCTCATCTCCTCCCTGGGGCTGTAAAAGGGTTCACCACGTGTTCTTCCTCAGATGCAAATTCTCGCCTGTAGTGTAAAGATGTAAACAAAGTCTGTGTGGGTACAGTTTAGCATGTAGAAAGAACAACAAAGAAGGCTAGTTATGAGGGGATGAGAAAGGGCTAACCTCAGGTAAATGACACGAGCCATGAAAGAGGACGTGCACGGTTTTCTAGTTCCAGTACTGTCGTCGTCTGGTGTTTGCTACACAAAATCACTTTGGATTTCAGATTAGGGATGTCACGTCAGTAAGAAGCTGCAATTTGAGTTCTAGCCTTGACTGCCACCGTGAGATCAAAGAAGATGCACACAGGTGAGCTTAGAGACGTGCAAGTCACACACTCACGGCTGCTAGGAACTAAAAGCCAAAGGAGAGAAGAGCTCCCGAGAGCCCAGCTCATGCACACGGATGTGACTGCAGTGCCAACACTCTACCCTGGGGTGCACCACGGGGGCGCCTGACAGACCAAGGCTGTAAGGGCAGAACTAGCTGTGGCCTGACTTCTGGACCACTGAGGTCCTGAACCCAGCTGACTCCTTCTCCCCCACAGCAGCCGGGAGGCACTCTCATCACAATGCCTGTCTTACCACGACAGACTGCATCGCCTCAGAAATGGAGCCCAGATAGACTTATCACCCTTAAGTCGCTCCTCGTCGTTTATTTGGTCACAGAAGTGAGAAAAGGAGTGAGCAAGCTGAGCGAGCGATGGGACTCAACTTCATGCCCAATTTCCAGAGCCTGGGGACGGGCTGCTGCTACCTTAGATGGCTAACACACTTGTAGCTCATGTACCGCGTCCATGCAGTCAGTGTACAGTGTCTGTTCTACTGAGAAGACCACGCACCTACAGTCACAGAAAGACTTGGAAGTCCCAGAGTAGGTAAATGACACACAGTGGACACGAGGTGGTGGCATCGTCCCATACACATCACCTATTTGAGGATATAGTTACTCTAGACGCAACAGATCTAAAGTCCCCAAGAATGAACAGCGTAAATGGCACCACTAGGCTTGCCCTTCCTGTGTTATGCAATACTGACTTGGGTGGTCAGAGCTGAAGCCTGTGCTGCATTCCCATGCCAGGGAAAGGCATGGGCTTCTTTCTACTGCCTTTCTGCAACTCTGCTGCACGGATGAGACAGCAGATCTCTAACAGCACGAAGCCCTCAACATCTGGTCTTCACCCAGTGTTTACTGAGTGCTGAGTCAAGAGTTGGGCCTCCTCTCAAGTTACTGATCCCCACAAAATTCCAGTCAAATTGAGTCTTACTAACCTATATATATTAGACACATGAAATACAGAATAGAAAAGAAATTCCTCATCATGTAAATAAGAAATGGTCAACCCTGGATTTGAACTCACATCTGTCACTTTCCAGCCACTTGACCTGCTCCTCCACCCCCCAGCATTGGTGCCTTTCCCCAGAGACTGCTCGTCCGGTGGCTCCACTGCTTTCCTGTGTAGATTTACCTGAGCTTGGTAGTGTTGAGGAGGTAGAGCTTGGTCTGGTGCTGTGCCAAGGCCCACTGAGGATTCACACAGCCCACAAAGGTATGGTTACGGAGCATCTCCCGGAGAGCTAGAAACAAAGAAAGGAAACCATGTAAGTGATGGGACTGTACTCAAGACCTCTTCACATCTCAAGCTCCACATAAGCAAAGATGCATCAGGTAGGCTCCTGTTAAAAGAAATCAAATATGGAGTGACATACAATCACCTCTGAAGATGCTAAAGGGTAAAAGATTCATACACTCTGAAGAGAAACCAGACCTACAGAGTCAACTAACCTAGGACCAAGGGGCTCACAGAGCCTGGGCCACCAGCCGGGGAGCATGAGAAGCTGGACTTAGACCCCTATAGATTTGTAGCAAATGTACAACTTGGTCTTCATGTAGGTCCCTAACAAGTCGGGAAGGGGTTGTGTCAGTCTCTGTTCCCTGCCACTGAATCCCTTTCCTCCTGTCTTGACTGCCTAATTTGGCCTCAGTGGAAAAGGATGTACCTAGACCGGCTGGGACTGAAGTTCCAGTGTAGGGTTGTATTCAAGGGGACAGTGCAATGGGGGAGGGATATGTAAGGGTGGGACTGGGAAGAGAGGAGGGAGGGGTGCTGTGATGGGGATGTAAACTGAGTTTAAAAAATGCTAAAAGGTTAAGGGTCAAAATGAAGTCACAGATGTGACAAGAAGCCAGCTTTGCCCGAGTGAAAGGCTTTTCCCAAGTGGGGAACTTTCGCATTTACAGCTGTGGCAGTGTAAAAAGGACAAGATAAGAACGTGTCAAATGGGGAGTCTGACAGACCAGAGCTCACCGCTGGAGCTGAAATTCCAAGAACTGCACTCCTCACAGTTAACACTGTTAACAGCAGCAACATCCAAGTCTATTCTCCACCACCTGCCGTTTTGTGTTGACAGTAAAGAAAGGAAAGCAGACCCTGATCTCCTGGGTGTGCAGCCGTCAACTGATTCTCCAATGGTTTAAAGGCACTCCCTGAGAACCCTACTGGAGACTCTGGGCTAAACTAATACCAAGCTCCGGGTAATTCCCCAAGATAAAGCAGCAGCTCTGTGTGTGTGTGTGTGTGTGTGTGTGTGTGTGTGTGTGTGTCTGTGTCTGTGTGTCTGTGTGTGTGTGATATGTGAGTGTGTGTGTGTGGTGTGAGTGTCTGTGTGATATGTGAGTGTGTGTGTGTGGTGTGAGTGTGTGATATGTGAGTGTGTGTGTGTGTGTGTGTGTGTGTGTGTGTGTGTGTGGTGTGAGTTTGTGTGTATTATTATAAAAGAGAAACAGGGAACCAAGTTTCTGAGTCCAGAAACAAGCAGAGAAGACCTGCAATGGGCTGCACACTGGAGCCATAGCAGAGAACAGGAGCACGGTCAGACGCGGAGGATCTGAGCTTCTAGGATCTGAGCTCCTTCTGAGCAGGGCATGACTGCAAATGTCAAGGACAACTCAGAAGAACTAGGTGGGACTTCCTACCAGGGAGAATTGATTGTAGCTCAAACAAAGGCAGGCCACACACTAGACAGTGTCAGTGGGCCCAAAAAAAATTCTCACAATTCAGCCCAGAATGGCAAACAGAAGATAAAAGAACACCTAAATGAACTCAGAAAGAAGAGAGAGCTGACCATGAGAATTAAATTCATGATTTATGGCCGAATTTTTAACAGTAGAAATGAGGAGAGTACTACCTTCAATACCCAAGAGAAATCAGTATCAACCCAGAGTTTTTTTTTTTTTTTTTTTCCGGTTCTTTTTTTCGGAGCTGGGGACCGAACCCAGGGCCTTGCGCTTCCTAGGCAAGCGCTCTACCACTGAGCTAAATCCCCAGCCCCCAACCCAGAGTTTTAAATAAAAGTCAATTTGAGGAAACAACACAACTGCCACTGCTGCTCATGTGCTTGTGAGGTTTCACTGCGGTGTGAGTTCTGCAACGATGTCCCACACAGCGGCCTGCTGCCATCATGTGTGGAACAAGTACCAGCAATCCCCCTTGCTACCGGAAACCCTGTGTCTTTACAGGCTGTTCATGTAGGTGGAAATGATTGTTTTTAAAGCTGAAGAGCACCAAATAACCTAGA